>NC_139513.1:97308365-97403365 GCF_947247035.1 Vipera ursinii | reverse complement strand
TCCCTTACCAAGTGGGAGACACATATGCCAACTGTTGTAATTCCTACACCGTTCACCTGAGTTGGATGTAAATACCCTCAAGTTAAAGCTGACAGTCTGCAGTTAAAGCACATTGTGTTTGTTTCATTCCAAATCCATTGTGGTGGTGTATAGAGCCAAAGATGTTAGAATTGTGTCGATGTCCCAATATTTCTGGACCTGACTGTATATATAGAGAGAGGGGGGGGCTATTTCCGGTTTGATCAAAGATGTAATAAATAATGCAGGAAAACAGTAAGTGATTTATTTTAATCTTGGATTGTGAAATTAAATTATTCTCTGTCATCTTGCCTCTTGCCCCTTTCCATTAACCTTGCCTCTTTGAAATGCAAAGGGATTTTAAGTGAAGAAAAGTAAAATTCCCCCATCCAATGAAAATTGCTACTGAGACCAATTTGTCCAATTTGTACTATTACTCTACTATGTCTCACATTCTGACATGAACATATATTTGAAGGAATTTCTATAGTAACTACAGCAAACTACTGTACACCAATCACTCGTAATTTGGCAGCAAATTGTGGGAGGTGATAAAAACAGTAATTAAAAGGATGTAATATTAAACTCTTTCTAGCTCTTGTTTTTATCACCTCTTACAATTTGCTGCAGAATTTCTAATGTCTACCACTGCAGCTATAATAAGGGCATAGACATATAAAGTTAACGTTCACTGAATTTCCACTTATTTTAATAGATGTGTCTGTTGCACATTGGATCATAGCAGAGAAACACTACTCTTTTGCCATTCTTTATATGTTTACATGACTTAAACATGCCATAACTATAAGGTGTGGCTCAAGACCTATGGTTACTTGAAGCTTCATGTTTAGTGTTTAGACTCACTGATATGAAACTATCTTTTAAGTTTGTTTTGTGGTTGTTGATGTGTCATTGTACTCAAAAGTGTATGTTTGTGTGTGACAGAGGAGGGGCTGATTGAAAACTAATCTGGCATAAATTGTTTTGGGAATTAATCTTGGTGTTGTGATTTCATAGGAGTTATGCAGGTGAGGTTATACATGAAATAGATAATAAGTGCCTGTATTTCACTGCTGTGGTCCTGATGATGAAAATGTCACTCATAAATCTTAAGTAAACGTATCTGTTAAGTTTCAAGAGGTGTTATCAGACTTTTTGAAGGTTGTGATGAATAATGTAATAAAAAATATAATATTATTTATTTTTATTTTTATTTTAATTCCATTTATACCCCGCCCTTCTCCGAAGACTCAGGGCGGCTTTACAAACTTAGCAGTAGCCTTCATTCTATGTATATGCCTGCTTATTAGGGCTTTCATTCACCCCCAAGCGGCATTATTACAAAGTCAGCTTAATTGCCCCCAACAATCTGGGTCCTCATTTTACCTACCTCGGAAGGATGGAAGGCTGAGTCAACCTTGAGCCTGGTGGGATGCGAACCTGCACTAATTGCAGGCAGCTGGTGTTACTTAAGGAGGCATTAGCCCACTGCTCCACCAAGGCTCTGAATTTGACTGTCATTAAAGTTCACATTCCATTCTAGGAATCATTAGGGAACTAGAGAATAAGATATTATTACAGCCAGGGCTTTTTTTCTCATAAAACGCTCAGAGCGGAGTTCCGGCACCTTTTTTGGATGGAACCTTGTAGAATAGCCAAGGCGGGTTGTATGACATGTGTGAGTTCCGGCACCTTTTTCTTTTACAAAAAAAGCACTGATTACAGCACATAGGGTTATTAATAAGATAGCCTTGGTGGAGCAGTGGGCTAATGCCTCCTTAAGTAACACCAGCTGCCTGCAATTAGTGCAGGTTCAAGTCCCACCAGGCTCAAGGTTGACTCAGCCTTCCATCCTTCCGAGGTAGGTAAAATGAGGACCCAGATTGTTGGGGACAATAAGCTGACTTTGTAATAATGCCACTTGGGGGGGTGGGCGAAAGCCCTAATAAGCAGGCATATACATAGAATGAAAGCTATTGCTAAGCACATTGATTTGTGCTTTAGATTGTAAGCCGCCCTGAGTCTTCGGAGAAAGGGCGGGATATAAAATGGGATTTAAAAAAAAAGATAGCAAATAGGAGGAGGAGTTGAAGAAATAAATTGTGCCTATTGTAGAGGAAAATTTTTTCCTGTCCCATAATCCCATAATTGAGGATTATCTAATTATGTGAATCAAGGTAAATTCAAGACTGTCAATAGAAATTATTTCTTCACTAGCAGTTATAATTAACTGTGGGTTTTTCTTCACAAGATATAAGGATGATCATTAAATTGACACAAAAAAGGTGACAAGTGATAAAATCTGGTGATGATGGCTGAATCCCACTTTCAGCATCAAAGACAATTTGCTGTTTCAATGCCTTCAAGTTCCTTGGCCAATAGTATTAAGACCTTTATTGTATAATAAATACATTGAGAGAGCTAAATAAATCCTTAGGCTCGATCCTAAGCAGGAGACCAGAAGTTCTTGTCTCACCTTAGTCATAAATGCCAGCTGGGTGATTTTGAGCCCCATCACTTACCGTATTCTCAGCCCAATCTAACTCACAACATTGTTCTTGTGAGGACAATAGGAAGAGGAAGATGTGTTAGGTGTGATCACCACCTTGAATTATTTGTGAAAATAATAAAGATGGGATATAAATAAATATCCCCCCCATCCTCGCATGCTTTAGCTGCCTCTTATACTGTTTACTACTCCTTACATCTACAACACACTGTCTGGACATATAGAGTACATTTTGTCTTCCCTTGTCCTTCCTATGCCTCTTCAAAATCCATTTTTTCTGCAAAAGCCTCATCCACAGCTCTTGTCAGGTTTAATTATTTGCAAATGCATTCAGCTTTTCCTTGCAATTATCCCTTGTTTCTTCAATCTTCCTCAAGTCTCTTATGTTTGAGAAAAGGCTGGTGTGGATGGCTTCTTATCTTTAAAACTTTGTCCAGTTCTGTGCACAGAAATGAAATCGCCATGCAAATAAACCTGTGCTTATATCCAATTCTCATTTAGTGATCACAGCTGGGATTGGCAATTCAATCATTAAATGAAGGAGTCGCTAAATGGAAAGGTTACTGTACTTAATGATCTCATTTCAGCTCTTCTTTTGTTTTAATGATCTGAAAGTTTCGTAAATGCAAAAGTTGATCACAGTTATTTTTTCATCACCAGCTGCTAACAACAGCTAAACAACACAGTTGCTAAACAAGGACTGCTGTATTTCTGTGGGGAAAAATTAATACTATTTGTCAGATAGAACTTTACACTGGAGGATAAATGGGTGTTTGAAATGCTTAAAGAAAATATTATCTTCAGAACATCTATATTTTTATACATTTAATATGCATGTATAAATATAAATGTGAAAATGGACAGACTTTCATGATTTAAATTTTGAGATCATTTCTTTGTTCTGAATGTTGATAATGCAGTATATATCCCATTTAAAATATTTAAATATTGGTTATATAGTAGACACTGCTTGTTGTGTTTTCCCCCCTTTTTATTACATTGTCATAGTGTCATGGTTTTGACAGATGAAACCCTTCAAAAGAACTTCGAGGGAATGTTTGCCTTAAAGAATCTTTTATTCGGGAAACAAAGTATTAGCACTACATAGTTGAACCCAACACTAAATTCCCCTCCCCTGGATACAAAGTTTCAAAGTACAATTCCCACCATCAATGACCTGTCATAAGCACATTCCCCAATTAGCTTATAGTGCAGGCTTTCTCCCCAGCTCTCCAACCTGCGAAAACATTATCAGCTCCAGACCCAAGTTGTCCTTGAGTTCCCATGGCAGAGTTATTATTATGGCTAACTGAGCTTGCATCCCTATCCCCCCTCCCTGTACTAACTAATTCTAGAAGCAAGAAAAAGGTAAAAAGAGAAAATGGCTGCTTTATCATCTGTTGTCAAAGCAAGAACATCCAATGTTAGCAGCGTTGACACATAAATCTTAATGCTTTATATTGTTTTAATATAATTATATATGTACAGTATTAATTAAAATTATCAACATTATTTATTTAAATAACTTAGATTATTAGAAATAAAGATAAGGATAAAGATACTCTAGCAATATTAATTATAATTTAGGATATCAATATTACAAACATAAAGTTATTAGAATTTTGGTGGCCCCTAGGGGGAGGGCGTTCTCTGTGGGCGCGCCAGACCTGTGGAACCGCTTGCTGGTTGAGCTCCGGATGGCCCCCGACCTTCACTCCTTCCGGCGCAATCTAAAAACTTATTTATTTGAGCAATCTGACCTGGTTTGATGGGTTAGGGTTGGGGTTTTAATATGTCTTTTAATTACTGTTTTAAATCTGGGCTTAATATTTAATTGTTTTTTAACTTTTGTATTTCGTTTTTATATTTATTGCCCTGTACACCGCCCTGAGTCCTTCGGGAGAAGGGCGGTATAAAAATATAATAAATATAAATATAAATATAATTTTCATATCGAGTATATTAGAAAAAAGATGTTAATACAGATTACATTAACAAATTTATTGTACAACAATAATTTCATTCTTGAGCTAGTTATTTAATATTGAAGTCTCTCTCTCTCTCTCTCACACACACACACACACACTAACACACACACAAATGTTAACTAAAGGAAAAAAGAAATATGAGATTAGCAAAACCAATTTAGCAATAAAAAACCAAAACCATAATTTTTAAAATTATTGCTCCATTGCTTTTCAGCAGAATTTCAACTTTCAGAGCTGCTGGGAAGTGCTCCATGCTGTAAGTTTTGCAAGGGCAGCACCAAAAAAGGAGAAGCCCGCGCGCCTAACAGTGCGCGAATTATATAACTAAATATCAAAAACAGCAGCGGTACATTCAGGGCAAGTGCATCTGAGATTCGTTGTAACTCAGCATGTCTGGCTTAGTTCAGTGCAACACCTGTTTTGCAGCTGTCTTTCGCAGTACCCTTTTCAAACTTGGAAACTGTCCTATCTGTAAACAAATCACTAGTCTACAAGGACAGATTATTTATCTAGGGTCTGTAATCTGTGCTCTTCAGGCAGAAATTAGGTGTCCAGTTCAGCCCTTCTACCCTATTGAGCCTCCATGCTATCAGCCCCCTCTACCACAAAGATCCTGCAGGAGAAGGGCAGTGTGGACAACCGTGGGATCTGGCAGGGTGAGATCTGTGAACCATAAACCCAAAGCTTTCGCTGTGTCCCTGCACAACAGATACAGTACCCTTTCTGACCTTAATAAGGACATTAAGGAGACAGGTAAAGGTATCTGTGATAATAACTCAAATAAGCAGGGGATCGTGGTCCAAGATGAAAAACTTGTTTTCGACAGGGAGAAGTGTGAATCTGGTATTACACACCAGTCATGCAAGAACAGAAAGGCATCCAAAAAGAGAAGCCACCTTCTGGTTGGTGATTCAATTATAAGGGATGTAAACTTAGGAAAGGACACAGAGGTTTTGAAAGAGGTCAGGTGTCTTCCAGGTGCTACTGCCAGTAGGGACAAGAAGCGTATTTCCAAAATAATCAAGAATGCCAGCAAGGACTGTGATGTGGAGGCTATTGTACATCTTGGCACTAATGATCTGTCCCAAAAAGATGTACTCTCTGTGCAGAATGATTTCCATAGCTTGGGGCAGGAACTTAGCAGAATAGGCTGTAGGCTTACTTTTTCAGAGGTTTTACCAGTGTATAAGGAGCAAAATGGAAAAGGCCAGCGTATAGCAGAATTTAATATGTGGCTAAAGGAGTGGTGTAAAGGAGAAGGCTTTGGTTATATTAGTCATGATGTCTGTAGCTGGTCCAATGAAAAAATGTATAAAAGAGATGGTCTGCATCCATCCAAGAAAGGGACTGAGTTACTTGGCAATAAAATCACAGCTTTTTTGGAGGAACATTTAAACTAAATAATGGGGATAGTGAGTTAATTGATACAGTACATCACTGTCCCCGGCAATCTAAGAAAATAGGGGAAGCCAGGCACCACACAAGTTATGCAGCAAGTAAACACAGCATCAGTCATAAAGGACTCAAATGTCTATACACTAATGCACAGAGTATGAACGATAGGCAGGGTGAACTAGAAATTCAGGTAAATGAGGGCCGATATGATATTGTTGCCATTACGGAAACATGGTGGGATGAAACCTACAAATTGAACACACAGCTAGAGGGATTTAAACTATTTAAAAGAAACAGACTAAACAAAAGAGGAGGAGGAGTTGCTCTCTATATAAGAAATAACTTTATCTCTACAGAAATAGAGCACAACAATGACGAAAACTGTAAACCTGAAAGCATTTGGGTCAATATAAAAGGGGAAAAAATGACATTGCCATAGGTGTATACTATAGGCCGCCCAACCAAGCAGAGGAAATAGATGAACTTTTTGCTAGTCAGCTAACTAAGGTATGTAAGAAGCACATCACAATAGTAATGGGGGACTTTAATTACCCTGATATCAACTGGGAGACAAACTCTGCACCAAGTGGAAGATCAAACAGATTCCTGTCAAACCTAGCAGACAACTTTCTCTCCAAAAAAGTAGAGAAGGGAACTAGGGGGTTAGCCATATTGGATTTAATTCTCACTAACAGAGATGAAATGATAGAAGGTGTCGAAGCCACAGGAACCTTGGGGGGAAGTGATCATGCAATATTGGAATTCAACATTCTGGAGGCACAAGCAATAGAACACAGCCAAACTAGAGTCTTGGACTTTAAAAGAGCTAATTTCAATAAACTTAGAGAGACCATGGGAAGAATTCCATGGATGAGAATCCTAAAGGGGAAAACAACTCAAGAAGCTTGGGAAATTTTGAAAAGTGAGATAATAAAGGCCCAGTCTAGTACAATACCAACAAAGAAGAAAAATAACAGCTCTCAAAAGAAACCAGCATGGCTGCATAAAGAACTCTCTGATAAATTGAAAGATAAAAAGGACAAGTATAAGAATTGGAAAGAGGGGCACATAACTAAATCAGAATATCAGCAAATAGCCCGTGCCTGCAAAGATGAAGTGAGGAAAGCTAAGGCTCAAAATGAACTAAGGCTTGCGACCAAAGTCAAAAATAACAAAAAAAGCTTCTTTCAACATATAAAAAAGAAGAAAAAAGTTAAGGAAATGATTGGTCCATTAGTGGGGGAAAGTGGCAAGAAGGTGACAAGCAATAGGGAGAAAGCAGAACTATTTAATTCGTTTTTTGCATCTGTCTTTACACAAAGGGAAAAAACAGTCCAACCTACCCAAACCAGTGCCATAAAAAACAGAATAGAAACTCAAGTTAAGATAGGCAAGAAAATGGTAAGTGAGCACCTGTCCAGCCTAGACGAGTTCAAATCACCAGGACCAGATGGATTACACCCCAAGGTTCTCAAGGAACTGGCAGATGTGATCTCAGAACCACTGAACTATATTTTTCAAAGATCCTGGAGCACTGGGGAACTACCAGAGGACTGGAAGAGAGCTGATGTAGTTCCCATCTTCAAAAAAGGGGAAAAAATAGATCCAGGAAACTACAGACCTATCAGCCTGACCTCAATACCTGGGAAGATTCTGGAAAAGATAATCAAACAACAAATCAGCGAACACCTTGATGCAAACAAAGTCATCACTAAAAGTCAACATGGGTTTGTCAAAAACAGATCATGCCAGACAAATCTTACGTATATACTTGAGTATAAGCCGACTCGAGTATAAGCCGAGACCCCCAATTTCACCCCCAAAAACTGGAAAAAGTTGGTGACTCGAGTATAAGCCGATCCGCCGTTCTGCAAGCCTCCGCCGCCGGCGGAGGCTGGATCCGCGCTCTGCAAGCCTCTGCCGCCAGCAGAGGCTCGATCTGCCATTTTGCAATCCTGAATACACAGGAATACCCTGTGTGGCCACGGCTCTCGGGGAAGCCCTGGCTGTCCGCTTCCTCGCTCCACGCTGCCATTCGGGGCCCGCGCGTTCCCCGGGCAAATCGCGGCGCCCAGCAGGCGAGGAAACACGCCCGCTCCAGTCGCCCCCCCTTCCCTCAGGAGACGCGAAGCAAGTGACCGCCCGGAGCTTACCGAGGACTTGCTTCGGTGCTTCCAGGATCGCGCGCACCTCTCCCAAGCCGCCGCCGTCCAGAGACCTGCCGAAGTTTGGGGAGGTTTGGGGAGGTGCGCGCGCACCTCCCCAAACCTCCCCAAACGTCGGCAGGTCTCCGGACCTCCGTGCCCTGCCTGCCTGCTTCTTTCCGCTGTGGAACGAAGCAGCCTGCCTGCTTCTTTCCGCTGCGGAACGAAGCAGCCTGAACGAAGCAGGCTGCTTCTTTCCGCTGTGGAAAGAAGCAGCCTTCTTTCCGCAGCGGAAAGAAGCAGCCTGCTTCGTTCAGGCTGCTTCGTTCCGCAGCGGAAAGAAGCAGGCAGGCTGCTTCGTTCCGCAGCAGAAAGAAGCAGGCAGGCTGCTTCATTCCGCAGCGGAAAGAAGCAGCCTTCTTTCCGCAGCGGAAAGAAGCAGCCTGCTTCGTTCAGGCTGCTTCATTCCGCAGCGGAAAGAAGCAAGCAGGCTGCTTCGTTCCGCAGCGGAAAGAAGCAGGCAGGCTGCTTCGTTCCACAGCGGAAAGAAGCAGGCAGACTGCTTCGTTCCGCAGTGGAAAGAAGCAGGCAGGCTGCTTCGTTCCGCAGCGAAAAGAAGCAGCCTTCTTTCCGCAGCGGAAAGAAGCAGCCTGCTTCGTTCAGGCTGCTTCGTTCCGCAGCGGAAAGAAGCAGGCAGGCTGCTTCATTCCACAGTGGAAAGAAGCAGGCAGGCTGCTTCATTCCGCAGCGGAAAGAAGCAGCCTTCTTTCCGCAGCGGAAAGAAGCAGCCTGCTTCGTTCAGGCTGCTTCATTCCGCAGCGGAAAGAAGCAGGCAGGCTGCTTCGTTCCGCAGCGGAAAGAAGCAGGCAGGCTGCTTCTTTCCGCTGCGGAAAGAAGCAGGCAGGCTGCTTCTTTCCGCAGCGGAAAGAAGCAGCCTTCTTTCCGCAGCGGAAAGAAGCAGCCTGCTTCGTTCAGGCTGCTTCGTTCCGCAGCGGAAAGAAGCAGGCAGGCTGCTTCGTTCCGCAGCGGAAAGAAGCAGCCTTCTTTCCGCAGCGGAAAGAAGCAGCCTGCTTCGTTCAGGCTGCTTTGTTCCGCAGCGGAAAGAAGCAGGCAGGCTGCTTCGTTCCGCAGCGGAAAGAAGCAGGCAGGCTGCTTCTTTCCGCTGCGGAAAGAAGCAGCCTTCTTTCCGCAGCGGAAAGAAGCAGCCTGCTTCGTTCAGGCTGCTTCGTTCCGCAGCGGAAAGAAGCAGGCAGGCTGCTTCTTTCCGCAGCGGAAAGAAGCAGCCTGCTTCGTTCAGGCTGCTTCGTTCTGCAGCGGAAAGAAGCAGGCAGGCAGGGCGCGGAGGTCCGGAGACCTGCCGACGTTTGGGGAGGTTTGCGCGCGCAACTCCCCAAACTTCGGCAGGTCTGCGGACGGCGGTGGCTTGGGAGAGGTGCGCGCGATCCCGGAAGCACCAAAGCCTCGGCCGCACACAAGTCCTCGGTAAGTTTTTTTTGTTGACTGGAGTATAAGCCGAAGTGGAATTTTTCAGCCCAAAAAGTGGGCTGAAAAATTCGGCTTATACTCAAGTATATACGGTACATTCTTTGACCAAGTGACAAAATTAGTGGACCAGAGGAACGCTGTAGATATAATTTACTTGGACTTCAGTAAGGCATTTGATAAAGTAGATCACAACCTACTACTTGATAAGATAGAAAAATGTGGGTTAGATAGCATTACCACCAGATGGATTCGTAGCTGGCTGACAGTCCGTACTCAGCGTGTGGTCCTCAATGGAACTGCATCTACATGGAAGGAAGTGTGTAGTGGGGTGCCCCAGGGCTCTGTTCTGGGCCCAGTGCTCTTCAATATCTTCATTAATGATTTGGATGAGGGGATAGATGGGGAACTCATCAAATTTGCAGACGACACCAAGCTGGCAGGAATAGCCAATACTCCAGAAGATAGGCTTAAGATACAGAAGGATCTGGACAGACTCGAACACTGGGCACTATCTAACAAAATGAAATTCAATGGTGAAAAAAGTAAGGTTCTACATTTAGGCAGGAAAAATCAAATGCATAGGTATAGTATAGGTGGTACCTTGCTCAATAGTAGTAACTGTGAGAGGGATCTCGGAGTCTTAGTAGACAATCACTTCAATATGAGCCAGCAGTGTGCTGCAGCTGACAAAAAAGCCAACACAGTGCTAGGCTGCATTAAGAAAGGGATAGAATCAAGATCAAGTGAAGTACTAATACCACTTTACAATGCTTTGGTAAGGCCACACCTGGAATACTGCATCCAGTTTTGGTCACCACGATGTAAAAAAGATGTCGAGACTCTAGAAAGGGTACAGAGAAGAGCAACCAAGATGATTAGGGGGCTGGAGGCTAAAACTTATAGGGAACGGTTGCTGGAATTGGGTATGTGTAGTTTAATGAAGAGAAGGATGAGGGGTGACATGATAGCAGTGTTCCAATATCTCAGGGGCTACCACAAAGAAGAGGGAGTCAAGCTATTCTCCAAAGCACCTGAAAGCAGGACAAGAAGCAACGGATGGAAACTAGTCAAGGAGAGAAGCAACCTAGAACTAAGGAGAAACTTTCTGACAGTTAGAACAATTAACCAGTGGAACAACCTACCTCCAGAGGTGGTGAATGCTCCAACACTGGAGGTTTTTAAGAAGAGACTGGACAGCCATTTGCCTGAAATAGTATAGGGTTTCCTGCCTGAGCAGGGAGTTGGACTAGATGACCTCCAAGGTCCCTTCCAACTTTATATTATTATTATTATTATTATTATTATTATTATTATTATTATTATTATTATTATTATTATTAAAAAGAAAAAACTTATTAGACTTCTAATATTTATTACTATATGATTTGTTCATCTTAGGTATTGTTGATGGAGTTGTATGCAATCTGTAGAACTTTCTGTTCCAATTTTCCTTTTAGTTATATGTAATTACATTTTTCTTGCTGTAATTATATCCAACATGAAAAACATTTGAAGGAGAAGCTAGTGATGAAGTTGTTGGGCTTATTATTCTTTTTGTAGAATTCCATTCTTTTATCAAAATTTCTCTAGTAATGTTTTTATCCTCCTTTGTATCTCTATATCATAAATATCTATGCAGTCCATTGGCTAAGCTGGATCCTTCTAAAATTGCTAATTGTAATTATTCTGGAGTTTAATCCACTCAATGCAGTTTGCTTTATGTTAAAAATTTGGAAGAACAAGGCCACCTCTTTCTTGTCAGATTTGCTGTTGTTGTTGTTTTTTATTCTGCATCTTTTCCCACACCTTATAAATTTACTGACAGTTCTTGCCCTTTGAGAAAAGTTCGCTCTGAAATTCTGATTAGCACCATTTGAAATAGAGAGTTTTCTGGTACATTTATTTGGAAGATTGCAATTGATTCTAACCAAGATAACTTTAAGTTCCTCTGCCTTTCAAGTTGTCTTTTAATCTCTTGCCATAATTTAACATAGCTATTTTAGTATATTTCTTGATTGTTGCCCTTCAGGCACAAACCAAAGTGAGTATGTGAGCTATCTAATAGCCAGATTCTTCTTGCAAAAGATTAATCTCTCCTTGTGTTAAACATTTTGTAATTACCTTGTAATTATTTTTGCTTTTTGAACATTGTTTTATATCCAGAGTATTCTCCAAAACTATAACCTATTTTCATTAACTCTTTTATTGGCTTTTGTGGTTCCATGATCAGTTAATACTGCATCTTCTGCATAACATCTAAGGTAAAATAATTCCTCTTTGTGAATTTTGAGACCTGTTATGTGTTTATCACCTTGGACTTTTCTAAACAACAATGAATAATAAAAGCAACAGTAGACATCTTTGCCTTGTTCTTTTATGATTTGGAAATCTGCAGAAGAATACCCAGTGGTGGGATTCAAATATGTGAACAACTGGTTCTCTGTGTGGATGCCACTTCTGGAAGTCTATTCTGGGACTGGGCAACAAAAAATTAGCTACCAGTTCTGCCAAACTGGTGAGAACTGGCTAAATCCCACCACTGAGAATACCCCATTAGCTATAATATTTACTTTTTGCTGTTGATATATACTTTTAACCCCAGCTTAAAACTTTTCTTTGAGGTTCATTTTATTCAGAATTGCCATCCATAATGGCCATTACAAGTGGTCAAAAGCTTTTCCTGAATCCAAAAAAGTGGTGTGGCTTTCTTTCCTTTTACACACACACACAAAGCTAATATTGAATGGGACGGTACCAAATGATGTTGTGACATTCCATGCCTTGTTTTGTCGAATTATCAATTTGGGAAAGGAAAATATCTTTTCTCATCTTGGAAATAGTTCTATCAGTATAGTTACTTAACTGATACCTCAAGGTTAGTCATCCTCATTACTTCATCTGTTTTGCAATGCAACACTTAACAACCCCGGTATAATTCGCACACATGCAATAATGTTCATTTGTTTCATCTGCTGTTTGTTGTACTTGATAAGCCCAGCCCAGGAATAACCAAAGAGGTTGGTATTTGCAAGAAGTGCTGATGAATAAAAGAGTGGAGTGCTGTGGGGTTTGGTTTTTTGCATAAGGATCTATGTGTGCAGGCGCATAAGGGTGTTGTTCCCAAGACTGAAATGCCAAAAGTTGTTTATACAGGATGACAAATTCAGCCAGTCCTGTGCCAAGGGCTGCAAACAAGAAAAAACGTGTGTATAAGATGTAAAAGGATGTATGATGAGAACATTCCACAGTTTCCACCTGCCCAGAATATTAGTCTATTTCCCTAGTTTCTTCAGTATACCCATGCTTCAAAGTAATTTGCATTCAGGTGCCCTTTGAAATATAAGACAACGTGTTCAAAACCTTACCATTCTGGTGAAGATAAAATATTAAAAAGTTTCAGAAAGTTTGCATTTGACAATTAGACATCAGGACTAACTGTTTATAGTTTAATGTGACATCCAGGAATCAGTAGTAACACACAAAGTTACGTCTCAAAGGTGCTTTTTCAAAAGGCAAATTGGATTTTGTTTTTCCTTGAAGATGTTTCACTTCTCATCCAAGAAGCTTCTTTAGTTCTTCAGAGAGTCAGAACTGAAGAAGCTTCTTGGATGAGAAGTGAAATGTCTTCAAGGAAAAACAAAATCCAATTGTTGTATTTAAAAAGCACAGTGACAACAAAGACATGGATCAGATTTATAGAAAATCTCCATACACATGAAAAGTTATGATTTATTACACCTGTGTGTACTTTTGATCAGCTAGATAGCATTAATTAGCTGCTCTCAAAAAGGTTAGGACTTGAGTAGGAGACTAGCAGAACATAACATGTCTGCAAACTACACTGAGAAATTTCAAAAACATCCCTGAAGAAGGCAATGACTAACCACTTCTGCCCTGTTGCCATAACACCAGGAACACATCCAGGAACCCACTAGGAGTTAACACAAGATGAAGGAAATTTTATTTATATGTATCTATTGTGTAAGTTAGCAAAGTAGTTCCTGGCACCCTTGACTTGCTGATGTACCTCCTAGTTTTGTTATTCTATAAATGTATATTAAAGGCCAGACTGTCCTTTGATTACATTTCAGTTTCTAAAAAAGCCAACACAGTGCTAGGCTGCATTAACAGAGGGATAGAATAAAGATCATGTTAACTATTAATACCACTTTACAATGCCTTGGTAAGGCTACACTTGGAATACTGCATCCAGTTTTGGTCACCACCATGTAAAAAAGATGTTGAGACTCTAGAAAGAGTACAGAGAAGAGCAACAAAGATGATTAGAGGTCTGGAGGCTAAAACATATAAGGAACGGCTGCTGGAATTGAGTATGTCTAGTTTAATGAAAAGCGACGTGGTGGCTCAGTGGGTTAAAATGCTGAGCTTGTCAATCAGAAGGTTGGCAGTTTGGCGGGTCGAATCCCGAGTGCTGCGTAACAGAGTGAGCGCCTGTTACTCGTCCCAGCTTCTGCCAACCTAGCAGTTCGAAAGCAAGTAAAAATGCAAGTAGAAAAATAGGGACCACTACGGTGGGAAGGTAACAGCGTTCCGTGCGCCTTTGGCATCTAGTCATGCCGGCCACATAACCACGGAGACGTCCTCAGACAAGCGCTGGCTGTTCGGCTTTGAAACAGAGATGAGCACCGGTCCCTAGAGTCGGAAATGACTAGCACGCATGTGCAGGGGAACCTTTACCTTTACCTTTAGTTTAATGAAGAGAAGGGTGAGGGGTGACATGATAGCAGTGTTCCAATATCTCAGGGGCTGCCAAAAAGAAGAGGGAGTCAAGCTATTCTCCAAAGTGCCCGAAGGCAGGACAAGAAGCAACAGATGGAAACTAATCAAGGAGAGAAGTAACCTAGAACTAAGGAGAAACTTCTTGACTATTAGAACAATTAACTAGTGGAACAACCTGCCTCCAGAAGCTGTGAATGCTCCAACACTGGACGTTTTTAAGAAGAGACTGGACAGCCACTTGTCTGAAATGGTATAGGGTTTCCTGCCTGAGCAGGGGGTTGGACTAGATGACCTCCAAGATCCCTTCCAACTTTACTATTATGATTATGATTAAGGTTGCTACCATGACTGCTTAGATGCCTTTTTTTATCTGTCCTGTTTAAAATCAAAATAGTCAACCCCAAAGGCAAATCAAAATATTAAGCCCCCTTCATTTCTTTCTTCAATGCACCAGACACTAAGAGCTTGATGAAAAACTCATGGAAATGTTTTGACACATAAAATAAAATATTATTCCACCACTATCAAAGTTAAAAGACAAGGGGAAAAGACCGAAGGTTCTATATGATTTACTCTTCTGAACCTTTAGATCCTTTCTTGTTCTTTCTCTGTGCTGCTTGGAACAGGAGCTACATATTTTACATTAAATTTTCCTGAAGATCTGAATAAGCATGCTCAAATATAAAATTATTAAAATGAGCAGTTCCTGAGTCACCATATTAAAATGTAGCACTTCCAATGATTCATTTTTAAGGTTCATGTTCAAAAGAGTTTTCCTGGATTATGTTACTTCGTAATTGAAGCACACAGAGAAAGGTGTGGCTCACAAGCAGTTTCTTTAGGGCAGGATCCACACAGTTCATAAAGAATAGGATCCTGCAGGACTTTGAAAAGCACATTACATTCAGAGGAAGCAGAGATATTAACTTCATTAATATTTTTTTTAGTGAACAATATCTCTGCTTCCTCTAGTCAAAATAGTCTGAGAAACTAAATTTATTATTAGCTTTCTCTATAGGAAAGAAATGTTGCCTGACCTGAAATATTCTCAGATCAATATATACTGCTCAGAAAAATAAAGGGAACAGAAGATAAGACATCCTACTATTAAATACAGTACATTGTGTTGTTTAAGTGTTC
Source organism: Vipera ursinii (assembly GCF_947247035.1). Taxonomy (NCBI): domain Eukaryota; kingdom Metazoa; phylum Chordata; class Lepidosauria; order Squamata; family Viperidae; genus Vipera; species Vipera ursinii. Next base: position 97,387,946 of record NC_139513.1, on the reverse strand, counting down.
CCTTTATTTTTTTGAGCAGTATATATTAGTATAACTGAATGTGTTCATAAAATATTCCAGAGGGAATTCTCTTGATAGAATTGGATAGAATTGGATATCTGACTGTCATGAAGAGATTTCTGAGTGGCTATTGGCTCAAATGGCTGTACTAATTTCCAAGCTGGCAGGTGACTGAATTATAAATTGAGGAGAAGGGATATGCAAAACTTTATGGACCTTTTCTAAAGTTGGAAACAGGTACTTGGATTAGATAAAGCTTTCACCAAATCCACCAGAGCTCCCATTCAATTAATGTAAAATCATATGACATCTTTCCTCTATTCCTTTTTAATGACATTAAACAAAATTAAAGATTCAACATCTACTGACATCTGATCAAGATACCCTAGGACAGAGTGAGGAAAGCTACAAAGCTTTATTCCCAGGTTCTCTTCATTTCTAGCCGTTCCTTCCAATAATCAATCTGCCTTGTATGATATCCAAGGCTCAAATTTCCCTATCTGAAATGAGATTTCATGGACCCCACCTTATTACTCTTTAGGAGTTACTGCTTCCTGGTATGATGGCTCTGTATTATTGCTCCAAAAATTTCCCTTCCCTTTTCCTTCCCCTTCCCCTTCTGGCAATTTGAATCCATCTGTGTCATTTCTTTTAAGTTGTGCTATGTTCTGAACATGCTCTACCAATATCCTTTGAAAGAAGATCTAGTCAAGTAGCATAGTTTTGAAAGTTGTTCCATTATAAAATTAATACCACTTAGAACAAACTTCTTCTGAATCTATAGAACAAGTACTTCCTCTTCTCTTACTTTTATTAAAATATTTATATAAGCATTTTTTTTTTCAAAAAACAGCTAGTATTTAGATCTGGTTTATTCTTACAGAGCAAAATTAAAAAAAAATGGACTACTTTGTTATGCGTTATATAAATACTTAATAAAATAAAATCAGCCAGCACTGCAGAGAGAACAGTTTGGCTCACCTATATCAAAACAACTTGATAAAAAGGATTGGCTATGCACACTATAAATCTTATTTCCAACTAATCCACTGATTACAATCTGTTTTAAACAAGACATTGGTCAACTCTAGGGCTTCCCTTGAATGAAAGTCTGGACCACAGCCTAATTCTGTCTAGTCAACACAGAAGTATAATTTTGATGCCAGATTGAAATTAAAGATGAGGTGGGAGAGGAAGGGAAAATGAGATGTCTCCTGCAACCTTGTCTTGTGTCATCATGCAATTCTGACACACCCTGCAACATTTCATAATGGAGACCTATTACAGAAGTTGGTAGAATAAACCATTGGCTGGTAAGGAGATCTCAATGAGTCAAAGGAGATAAGTTATTTTGTCTACCATTGCATATGTATTGGGTGGCAGGGTTAAATGAGAGTCTATTTAATGAAGGAGGTTGCATAGAAGTGCCAAATGTTCCTTTATGATTTTCTAGCTTACAAGACTACATAAATATTACCCAATCCTGAAACAATGCAAAGCAAAGACAAATGGTTGAAGTTCCACACTCCTTCACTTTGCCCATGTCAGACACTCTTACCAGTTCATCCACAAACAATATCAAATTACTTTAAAAATTTGGTCTGCATGTTCATCCTCGGCCTTTTATCAAACTGGAAAATCAGCAAAACAAAAAAAAGAAAAGAAAAGAAAAACAATGAAAGGCCCAACTGCCTTTCTGTTCTGGTTCTCCAGCTTGCTTACCCATGCGCCTGCTCAACTGGTTAGGTTCAAGGACCCCAGAGCCTCTTGCTCCGGCCAACCCACTGCTGCCATCTCGCTACAGCTTATCTTGCTGCTGGCAACTCACCCATGGCCAACTCACTATGGGACAACTTGCCATGGACAATTCCATGCGGAATAACTCAACACAATAAATGTTATCGGCCATTTTTTCTTCGACATTATTTCCATTTTTGTCAATAGAAAAAATGTTGAAGAAACAGTTGCAGATAACATTTATCATGCTGAGTTATCCCACATGGAATTGTCTCACAGAGAGGTGTTCCATGGTGAATTTGCCACAGGCAAGATCTCCTGTCCTGGAAGCTGAGCATTTGAAGCAAGAAAATCAGCATCATGGCAGCTGCTAACAGCAGTCCATTGCCTGAGGCAATGAGGTTCAGTGGAGATTGCGGCAGCAATTGGGACAACTTCAGAGCACAGTTTGAGGATTACTCTCTAGCCACAGGTTTAAATGACAAGCCAGTAGCAATGCAGCCTCCAAACAACAGCTAAGCATTAAGAACCATCAGCACAAACGTCAGCACAAACTTCACCACACAACTCACCTGGGAGCAACTCAGTATCATGCAAGTACTGTGGCAGTGTGCATGTGCAAGAGAAACAGCAGTGTCTTGCATATGGGAAAACCTGCAGAGCATGTGGGAAAACCTGCAGAGCATCATTTTGCATGAGTGTGTCTCCTGAGTAAAATGGAAGCAAGAAAGCTGCGCACAATTGAGCAAATGACAGATCCTGAGGATGTACTCTTGTTTATCACAGATGTGGTTTACATAAAAGAATGCATTGGTGCTGTAAACTCTAAGGGCAAAAAATGATTCATAAATCTCAGATTATATATTAAACTATATAATCCAATCCTACCAACTGGACTTGGGTGCAACAAGTGATGTCATGAGTTTAAAGGACAAAATGAAACTGGCACCTGAGATACCCCTTCACCCTAGTAGCACCAAACTAAAGTTATATTCAGGGGAACTTATGAAATCTTCAGGAATTTTTCAAACAGAATGTAACATACATGGGAATGGGGGTATTCACAAACTTGAATGTGAGATTGTGGAAGCCGATCAGAAACTGTTATTGTCTGGAACAACATGTGAGCATCTGGGTTTGATGCAGTTCACCACTGTGAGTTACACAATGTTGAGATTCATCCCTCAAAATCCTTGGTGAGGCCACTGACAAAACTGCAAATTTTCCAAGTCTACAATGAGGTGTTTGAGGGCCCCATAGTATCTGTTCCAGGAGAGGTTCACTTTGAACTGGATCCTGCCATTTAACCAGTAAATGTGCACCATGCAAAGTTGCAAGGCATTCCTTGCAGGATGGACCTGATCGCAAGTTTATGAATACGACCCTGAAATGGTCACACTTCCTAATCCCAACATTTGATGACATTTTGCACAAACTACCCAAAGCACGAGTTTTCATGCTTGTTGATGCTAGAAATGATTTTTTGCAGTGCAAATGGATGAAAAGAGTAGCTACATGACCACATTCTGGACTCCTTGGGGCAGAAAGAAATGGCTCAAACTACCCTCTATAGCACCAGAGGTGTATCAATAATAATAATAAGTTGGAAGGGACCTTGGAGGTCATCTAATCCAATCCCCTGCTCAGGCAGGAAACCCTATACCATTTCAGACAAATGGCTGGGCAGTCTCTTCTTAAAAACTTCCAGTGTTGGAGCATTCACCACTTTTGGAGGCAGGTTGTTCCACTGGTTAATTGTTCGAACTGTCAGGAAGTTTCTCCTTAGTTCTAGGTTGCTTCTCTCCTTGACTAGTTTCCATCCGTTGCTTCTTGTCCTGCTTTCAGGTGCAATGAAAGCAGCATGAAGTTTTCAGTAGGCCCAGTGGAATTGAGCCAATAGCTGATGACATTCTCATAGTTGGGTGTGGTGATGCAAATGAAGAAGCTTAACGTGACCATGATGAGAAGCTAATTGCACTACTAGACCATTGTAGGCAGGTTATGTTGAGGCTCAGGGCAAAGAAATTGCAGTTCAATGTGCAAGAAATCCATTTTTAAGGATATATCCTGTCCTCACAAGGCTTAAAAGCTGACCTGGATAAGTTTAGAGCCATTGTGGACATGCCACCACATGCCAATGCCAAATTGGTGGAGAGATTTATCAGTTTTGTCACATACTTAGCAACATTCCTGCCACACCTGTTGGAGGTGTGTCAGCCACTGAGACATCTGCTGGACAAAGATACGGTTTGGCACGGGCTTCTCAATCATGACCAGGCAGTAAAGGAGATAAAATGCTTGGTCATCATTGCCCCAATGTTGAAATATTATGATGTTATGTCATAACATCATTATGATATTATGTCACAAAGCCTGTTACAATTCAAAGTGACTCAAGCAAAAATGGCCTAGAATGTTGCTTAATGCAAGAAGGTCAGCCAGTTTCATGTGTCCAGGGGTCTTTCATCTGCTGAGCTAAATTACGCTCAAATTGAAAAGGAATGTTTAAGTAATGCATTTGCCTGCCAGCGTTTCCATCATTGTGTGCTCCCAAACATTTGCAGAGCATTTACATTGCAGCATTATAACCTCAACATTGTCTACAAGCCAGGATGTGAAATATATATCAGTGACAACCTGAGCTGGGTTTCATCAGATCAGGCAACACCTGGAGGAGACAATGAGCATCTTTCGGTTTGCTTGTTGCAACAGGAACAAACCCTCTTTGCTGAAATCAATCAAACAGTTGAACTCCACAAGTCTTAAAGTTGCCAACTTTGAAGACCCCTGATCTACTGCTTGCGGATTAAAGCTTTGCTTGAAAAGGGATATGCCAGATATTCAAGCTGGCTTTAGAATGGGTTGAGAAACAAGAGGCATTATTATTGATGTACTCCGTATAATTAAGAAAGCCAAAGAATATAAAAAAGAAGTAAATACAGTATGTGCTCATCAAGAGCCTTGGTGGAGCAGTGGGCTAATGCCTCCTTAAGTAACACCAGCTGCCTGCAATTAGTGCAGGTTCGCATCCCACCAGGCTCAAGGTTGACTCAGCCTTCCATCCTTCCGAGGTAGGTAAAATGAGGACCCAGATTGTTGGGGGCAATTAAGCTGACTTTGTAATAATGCCGCTTGGGGTGTGTGTGAAAGCCCTAATAAGCAGGCATATACATAGAATGAAGGCTACTGCTAAGCTTGTAAGCTGCCCTGAGTCTTCGGAGAAGGGCGGCATATAAATGGAATTAAAATTTAAAAAAAAATAACTATATAAAGACTTTTGATTGGGGCGACCACATCAAGCTGTGGGATGTCCTCAGGAAAATAGGAATACCAGAACATCTCATTGACCTCGTGGGAAATCTGTAATACACAGGACAGGAAGCCTCTGTCCACATGGAACGTGGTGAAACAGAATATTTATGGAAACTAGATTGGAAGAAGAGGGTCATGCTGAACAGGACCAAATTATTGTATTTTTGGATGCATTGAGTGAAGATCTAAATCTCTGGAGAAATCTATAATGCTGGGATAAATGGAAGAGAAGAGGGAAGAGGGTGACCAGAAGTAAATGACGGACTCAATTATAGTGGTGATGGGTCCACTGTTGGGAGAGTAGAAGGGCCAGATTGGAAACAAATCATCCTGAAGATTGCTGGGAGGGAACACAGACTTGATGGCATATCAATAGCTGGAAGAAAGCACAGTGGAGACTATAGACCATGGGTGTCAAACTCAATTGTGTCATGTGATGTATCATGACATATCATGATGTTTTTTGCCTTTATGGAGCCAGGGTGGGCATGGCCTGCACATGATGCATCTGGCCCATGGGCTGCCGGTTTGACATCCCTACTATAGACCCATAAAATATATGTTTGGCTCAGGATTGTAAAGATCTCAAATCAGCCTATTCATTCTTGGAATATCTGACACAGGAGATTCAGATTCTTCCAACAAGGAACTCCATCACATTTTCAAAGTGGTCATCGATTTCTAGGCAGATGAAAAGAATATTCGTAGGCCATCTAATCCAATACCAGAGTGTCTAGCTTGAAATCAAAGTTTAGTTTCATTTAGAAACTAATTCCTATACCCCATTAATATCTGGGAATATCGTATATGATGAAAATGTCTCTGAGCATGTGAAAGGTATATTTCTGTTTCTTTGTCACAGGACTACCTGTTGTGAGTTGGTTCTAGTCTTTATGAATTCTACCAGATTCAGAAAGCCAGGAAACTTGTGTTTTCCTGTTGTGGCACCAATTCTATTAAATCACCTTCTACTGGAGAATCAGACAATGTCTTTGCTCCTGGTCTTTAGGAACATGTCATAATGCAGCTGTTTCAAAGAGTTTGAAGTGAAGGGAAGATGCTAAGATCCAACTATCAGCATGCTGAATAACAACAAGGACAACTACTGTATTCTTGGACTATAACTGTACATTTTAATTGTGAATTTACGGTTAATAATGAATTGACCAAGTATGTGAATTATTAATAAAAGTTTTTAACTATTTGTTATCTTGAGATCATGTAAAGTAGGGTAGTGTAAAATGTCATAAATACATTTAAAAAAAACCACATAAATCAAAATAAAGGTGGAGATTTAAAAGGGATAAGGCATTACTAATGCATGGATCTGAATGCAGCACCATTCTTATTTAGAGAATTAAAAGCATATCGTAACCAGAATTCTCCAATCAGAGAACAGTATACTTCTCTACATTAAATGGCCCCAATGATTTCCTTTGACTATGTTGTGGTAGACTCTTACAAAATACTCTTACCTCTAATCCTCCATTTCCCAGCAGCTTACTTGTTATTTCTGCTATGTTTCCAAAGTTCAGCACATGAATATTTTTCTGAGAATCAATTCCAAAACATTTGGAATTTTTGAGTATAAAACAAATTTGTTATAAGTGCTGCTTTTTCATTCCATTTCGTTAGAATTCTTTTCAACATAAAATCAGTTCACATCAGATTGGACAGTCCACTATTTGCTGGAAAGAAAGGTATGCTTGATCCTCTCTGTACTACTGACTGATACATGTTATATTTATTAATGCACTTAGTGGTAACTGTTGTACTTATAAAAGAACAACATGCCATGAGCAGGACCTGGCTTAAAAACAGTAACTGTGAGAGGGACCTTGGAGTCCTAGTGGACAATCACTTAACCATGAGCCAGCAGTGTGCAGCAGCAGCCAGAAAAACTAATACAATCCTGGGTTGTATAAACAGAGGCACAGAATCAAGATCACATGAGTATTAGTATCACTTTATAAAACCCTAGTAAGACCACACCTGGAATACTGCAGCCAATTTTGGTCACCATATCACAAAAAAGATGCTGAGAGTTTGGAAAAAATTCAGAGAAGAGCAACTAAGATGATCAAAGGCTTAGAGACTAGAACATAAGAAGAATAGCTGTGGGACTTCGGTTTGGTAGACTAAAGAAAAGAAGAAATAGAGAAGAGATGATAACAGTATTCCAGTATTTGAGGGGCTGCCACAAGGAAGAGGGGGTCACGTTACTCACCAAAGCACCAGAAGGCAGAACAAGAAACAATGGTTGAAACTGATCAAAGAGAGAAGCAACCTGGAATTAAGGAGAAATTTCCTGACAGTGAGAACTATTAACCAGTAGAATAGCTTGCCCACAGAAATTGTGGACGCTCCAGCACTGGAAATTTTAAAAAAGAGGCTAGGCAGTCACTTGTCTGAGATAGTATAAGTTCTCCTGCTTGAGCAGGGGACTGGACTAGAAGGCCTCCAAGGTCTCTTTCAGATTCTATTCTATTCTATTCTATTCTACAGTATTCTATTCTATTCTATTCTATTCTATTCTATTCTATTCTATTCTATTCTATTCTATTCTATTCTACTCTACTCTACTCTACTCTACTCTACTCTACTCTACTCCATTATCATATCAATCCATGTTATAACCCAGGACTTCAAAGTATTTATCCTGCCTATTATAATAATAATAATAATAATTTTATTTATATACTATATTATTATTATTTTCGTCACACAATCTTCAATTTATGAGATAGTATTTTTATTCTAGCTTTCCTAACGCTGCAATATCGGAGGATGTAAGGGAACATAAATGGATGTTGGATGTTATTTTTACATCCAAAGTGAAGCCATAGAAAGGGACAAGCCAAGCTAAAAAATAATGGCTGTAATCAACAATCTAACAGTGAATATTTCAGCAATATTTCCCTCCAAATTAATTTTCAAGAATAAAATTTTACCTAATATTCAGTGTTTCTGGGAACTCTGTTTATAGGTGTATGAATGAAAAGTAGAACAAATGCATTGTGGGGAAAGGTTAGCAGATTTTCAGGCCATAAAAGCTATATATATTATCACATAAAAAGCTTAATTACATAATGCACTCCACATATCAACTACTCTTGCACATATTAAAGGTTTAAATATTAACTTTTTCTAAACCCAAATACATAAATAGTTAGTAATGAATCTAAATTAAAATTTTATATCTGTTACTAATCTAGTCTAATCCATTTCTTTAATCATATTTTTCAGAAAAAAGAGAGATATCTGATATTTCCTTAAGAAGCCATAACTCTGAAGTTGATCCCACGACTACACAGCTGCTACCTAACTAGCTAACTAACCAACGTATTCTAAATTTTGATCAACTAACAGTGATGAATGAAAATTTATACCTTTATAACATTAGCTTAAATAGGAATAACTTTAATTTAGGTTATTGATATTTTAATAAATGAAACGGGAAACTAATACTGAAATGAATTCATTTATTATCTTTATTCTTCTGCATAATCATTACCATTTGCAATAGAGCTTCTTAAGCTCATAGTGGGGGGGGGGAATCTAAATTTTATCTCTTCAGCCAGATCCCATCAACTCATACAAACTGATGCCCATGAAGGCATTTCTTCAATTTTACAAAAAGATTGGAAGTTACATGGCATCATGTCTGAACCATAAGGTAGTCAAGGAAAAATGGAAAGATCCAGTTTCACAATTTTCTCTTAAGTGACTCATGAACCTCACACTGTCATGCTGTAGCAAAATGTCCTTCTTATGCCTCTGTTTAATTATTTCAAATTTTGCAGTGTAGTTTCTGAGTGGTGCCAGGTTTGAGTAAAGATAACAGGTGCCATAACAAGCAACCTGCATTCCATGGTGAAATTTAATTGGAGAGATAACATCATCAGTCAAAAAGACAAACATTGCATGTTGCTTAAAATATACTGTTCGGTACTTACTGAATGTTTCAATTTTATGAAGAAGAACAACACAATCTTTCCTCACAACAGCTTTCTGCCAACTTAAGTAAAAGCACAGATGATAAAGAACAGGTCAGAATTTCTAATACATCAATACTATCACCTGTTGGCTACTTATTACTTTGTCTTCATGCCTTGCATTTATGTGATCATGCCTCACTAATAAAGTTCTTCAGTCTCTTATCTTAGATAAGATAACCTTTACTGTCATTTTTTTTTTACTGTGGGTGCTCAGTAAAATTGAAATTCTGTTGTTTGCTCTCAAAAGTATACACATACATAACACACATATAAATATGCTATATACAACATATGTATATACCTACACCCTTACATATAAATACATATAAATATTAGTCACTATCCATCTTGGCTACTAGCGAAAGGAGGATGCTTGAGAGTTCACAAGGTTAATACTGTATGGAACAAAGCTGTGACTGAATCTGGATATTCTGCTTCGGATACCACGGACCTCCTCTCAGAAGGTAACAAGGAAAACAGGTGTGAAGAGGATCTGTAGTGTCCCAGACAATCTTGCAGACCCTGCTTAAGCAATGCTTCTGTGCTATGTTCTGGATGGAAGGGAGGGAACTGCCAATAATCTTTTCAGCCATCCTCACCATTCTCTGCACCGCCTTCCTGTCTGAAACACTTATGCTTCTAAACCAAACTGTGATGCTGTATGACAGGACGCTCTGGATCGTCCCTCTGTAGAAAATGGTAAGCATAAGGGAAGGAAGATGTGCTTTTCTCATGCAATGCAGTAATGCAGGCGCTGCTGTGCCCACTTCACCAGTGTCTCGCTGTAGAGCGACCAAGCCAGTCTACCTGTTAACTGCACACCCAGGAATTTGATGCTGGTAACCATCTCCACAGGTGAATCATTAATGCACAGAGAAGTGTGGCTGTGCCTGCCTTTTCTGAAATTGACAATGATCTCTTTGGTTTTTCCAGTATTTAAAACTAGGCTGTTTTCCTTATACCAGTTCACCAAACCCTCAATCTCCTTTCAGTAAGCACCTTCATTGTCATCATGAATAAGGCCCACTACTGTTGTATCATCTGCGAACTTCACAATATGGTTGATGGCAAACCTAGCACTACAATCATTGGTCTACAAGATAAACAGCAGAGGACTTAGGACGCAGCCCTGAGGAGAACCTGTGCTCAAGAAAATGGTGTTAGAAATATTTGTTCCAGTTCGCACATATTGGGACCTGTTACTAAGAAAATCAAGAATCTAGTTGCACAAAGAAGTGTTTAAGCCTAAAAGGCCCAGTTTGTCTACTAGATACTGGGGAATGATTGTATTAAATGCCAAACTGAAGTCAACAAATGGTATTCGCACATGAGCATTTCTTTCCTCTAAGTTTGGGTGTCAAACTGCTTGCCCACGGGGCGGATGCGTCATGCTGAAACCGCGCCCACCCCATTGCCAGCAATGGAAAAAAGTCACAATATGTCGCAACACGTCATGTGACATTGAGAGTTTGACACTCCTGCTCTAAGTGCTTCAAGCTCAGATGGAGAATAGAAGAAATAGCATCATCTGCAGAGCGATTTAGTCAGTAAACAAACTGAAGCAGGTCAAATGCTGGCAGGGGGCTAGATACAATAATGTCCTTTGTCAGCCTCTCAAAGCATTTCATAGCGATGGATGTCAGTGCAACTGGATGGTAATCATTGAGAACTGTAATTGTAGACTTTTTTTGGCACTGGCAAAATAATGGCCGTCTTAAAAAACAATGGGACCACTGCCTGCTGCAATGAGAGATTGAAAATATCTGTAAGAACACAAGCCAGCTCATCTCCACATTCCCTAAGAACCCGCCCAGGGATATTATCTGGGTCAGCTGCCTTCTGGATGTTAACTTTCCGCAGTGTTCTCTGGACAGAGGTGACATCAAAGCTAAGCCCTTACTCGTCAGGAAGGGGCACAGCTTTCCTTGCAGGGGTGCTATTTGATGCCTCGAATCTTCCAGTCTATGTCGCCCTTGCAACTCGATGGAGTCAGTTTATAAATCTGTAATGGCCTGGATTCCTTGCCACGTACACCTGATGTTTGTCGGGACCTGAAAAAAGTTCTGAATTTTCTGACAATGGTCTTGCTTTGCTCCGTTTATATTTATTTTCTTATGCTGGTTCTGTATGTTCAATAGAATTAAATGATAGAATGTCATGACAGTGGGAGAACAGAAACTGCCACTTCAAGTTGCCGGTATCAAACAAATTTTGGAACAATCATGGTGCTACTTCTCTGCCAATGCTGGTGTTGCTCCCATTTATTTATTTAGCGTATGGCTGGTCACACACAGAATTAAAAGCACTTCATATTTACCAGTTAGAACAGTTAAAACAATTTTTTTTTTAAAAAAAGAAGCAATTATAAAACCTAAGAGGAAAGCAGAAATAACATTTCAGAGTTTAATGTCAAGTTTGGAGATCCAGTCAGTAGCTGCCCAAAAACCTGATATACAGAAGCACTTGTGATCTTGAAAAGGAACGTCTCCTTCTCTCTCTGGCACCATCTACAAACTACTAGAAGTGAGACACTAGCTCAGAAGGAGCTAAAAGCACTTTGATCTCTCGAAGAAAAATATTTGGGCCACTCCCTTATATTGTGATTTCATCAGAGAACTATGTGGGAAGATTTATAAGAATCCCCAACTATGGGAAGCTGCCCAGAGGAGAACAGGTTTGCTGATAGGAATGATAGCATAATAATAACCTGATACGAAGTAAGATCTGGGATGAAAATATGGATCTTTCATTATATTTTTAAAGGTGATTCAGGACATTATATATTTATTAGAAATCTAGGAAGCTGTTTTGGGCCAAATTAAATAAAAGATCTATCTGTCTCAAATAATTATCTACTTACTGGCAGCAACTCTCCTGAAAAATCAGGTATTTTTAAATTACTTAATAAAGCATTAGGAAGAGTAAAAAGAGAATGAATAATTAAATAAAAGAAGACAGGCATAAAAATGGAAACATATTATAAAGCACTATTTTGGTGTAATGCTGGCATTTACGATTTTAAAAAAAACCCTAGCCATATATAGGCTTCCATTGTCCCTTTGTGTCAATAGAGTCAGATTCAGCTGCCAATCCAGCTGGCACTTGTACACAGAAAAGGCTCCTGGTCCTTTGGCTTAGGCAGCAAAATAATTAGGTTTGGCTCCACTTGAACAGAAACTCACACATGAATCCAAAGCTACCATCTTAAGCTGCCTGTTTATTGTCCGTATTTATTGCTGCTCTTTCTATTTATATGGTGCAGAGGAGGGAGGGTCAGAGGCAAACAGCCTGAAAGCATATTGGTCCGTTATTGTGAAGGAATGTGTACCTGCAGCAGTAGAGGAGGAGGATTTGGCCAACTCAGAACTTTCCCAGAGGGAGACCAGAATGAGAATCCTAAACTGGAGGCAGCCATGGAAAAGAAGTTCAGAGTAACTACCCCACAGCTATGCTGACTCAGGAATTCTGGGAGTTGAAGTCCATGAGTCATAAAAGAGCCGAGGTTGCCTACCCCTCAGGATGTACTGTATCTAGTAGGCCAGAAAGTTATTGCTTTAGTGTGGCAAGATTCTGTCCATTAGGTGCAAGCAAATAAAGTATTGGACTCAATTGGGTCTCACTGACTCATCTCTGGGCTTGAGCCTGGTTAGTTGTCATAATAAGTCACAAGTGCTAAGCATTCTTCCTGCTATGCCAAAGTGGGAAGATCTCAACTATATCTATCACAAGGATGGGAGAAAAAAGGCAGAGGATTTAAACATTGTTTTTGCTGCAGATGCAGCTTGCATTTTATGCTTGACTGGATTCCTTTTTAAAGGCTTTCATACTTTTGCAATAAAACTGGTTTATCAGAAACCATGTCCTTGAATCACTGCCCTGAATGACTTCTTAGTACTGCCTGTCAACTATATTGCCGGGTAGAAGGAACAATTTCTATTTCTATTTGAAACTATGCCCCCTGTTTAACAACCTTTATTTAATAAGAAATTCTGCATCTCATGTATATACTACACAGTACATTCAGCTGAAGGATGAAATAAGACCTAGACATGCATGTATTGAAAGAAAAATCAGGTCCAGTTCCAATCCGGCAGTAAATAAAATGGAGGGTAAGATGCTGGAAATAAAATGGAGGCTGACTGCTTTGGGGAGAAGGTTTAATGATCAGCAGAACCAGCAAAGCATGCAGTTTTGGGACAGCTGACAAAATGGAGTTGCAATGTAGAGAGCCTTGATTTTTCCCCACATAGAATTGAAGGTATAAGAGCAACGTTTCGACGAAATCTCATCCGTCATCCTCAGGCTGGTGGCTTTTATATCCCACCCTTCTCCGAAGACTCAGGGCGGCTTACAATCTAAGCATGAATCAATGTGCTTAGCAATTTTAATCAGGGGAGGGGGACTTCCTACACATGTTCACATCTAGGCTGGCCTACAGTTGCATCTATGAAAATTGTGGCTGGGGCATATCCTGTTTCCCTAAAAAGATCAGAATTTTTTTTAAAAAAAATTATAAAGCTTGTTCTAATGCATAGAGGTCCAGCTGCAGTGGCTACTTTTTCCAATAATCAAGTGAAAAATTACTGTAACTGATGTCTGTCAGTTTTCCTATCCCACCACCCATACTCCAGATTTGACAAACAGCTTGTGGCCACCTTTAGAATAGTTCCTGCTTTGTCCTACAAGCACAACCAACCTCTCTCCAAATTCTTTTCCTTTTGGTAATCTGATAAGAGACTTTGAAGTACATGACAACATCCATCAGAAGAACAGAGAAGGAGTATCAATGCTGCCTATTTTCTCACAAGGGATTTGTGGCAGGGAAGTACTATATTTACTATTAAAACTACTACAACCAGCAGAGCCTCCAACCAAGATCAAAGCACAGGTCAAGAATTCTAATAGGGCCTCATTTTCAGACAGAATGTCCTACTCAAAACATGATTATTCCAGCCAATTGGCAGACATGCTGTGGACTCCCTACACAAGAGTGGGGCTCCACCCTTCCATTGCCACAGGCAATTTTCTCCATTAGAGCAAATTCTTATATTTTTTTTATCTGCAACTTGCTCAGCAAACCATCTTCTGAAAGTTTATTGAGATGAAGGAAATAAGAAATGTTGTTGTGTCTCATTTAGTTTTCTTGTCTTAAGTCAATTGAAATAAATGTCTGTGCTGGTCTCAAGGTTGACAATAAGGGAGGATCACCTATGGTTCTGGACACCTGCGAGAACCAGAATCCACTTCTTTTAGGCAGAACACTGTAGGTGAAATTGTATGATCCAGATGAAGATTTATTTTTAGATATGAGAGATACATTTTCAGAACTACAGTAAGTGCTGAAAAAGCTGATGGGTTGGTATGGATTACACCATCTGAATCTTATTCTACTTGGCCTTACATTATAGAGATCCCATTAAGATTCCTTCTGCTTTACATTAGAGACTCCTGGCTTGATATCAGTGACATGATGCAGCAATATAGCATATTTTATAAAAATATATTCCAATAGCTCTGCATACAATTTGGCTGCATATCAAATAAAACTCAAAAGAGCACAGTGTACAGTTCTGTGAAAATGTACTTCGGCTAATCCGGATTTTCTTAAATTGTGCATGTATTTGCCACTAAATGTTATTAGAGCTTACTGATATATGTCTAAATGGAAAAAAAAAACCCACCAAAATTGGGTGCTTGTTTCATTAACTTCATAAATAAAGTCATTCAACATGGGATGTGCCAGTGTGAAACCATAATTACTCCCTTCAGTTCAGTAATTAGTTATACCACCTCTGCTTGGAATGACTGCAATCACATTTTTGGTAGTTGTTTGTGCCAAATCTACAAAATAAAATATTTTGATGAAGAGAATTTCACATATGCTTTGCGCTTGGATTCAATTGCATAATCAAATAATGAGCCTTATCTGTCCAGGCTTCTATGAATGTTCAAAAGAATGTTCTACATTGTAAAACAGTTCAGTAATTTTGAGTGTGTATCCCAAAAATGTCCCCAATACTTGAGTAAATAACATTTGTACTCTGAAATCAAAGTCCAACCTCCCAGTCATCTTGCCCTGAAAGAAGACATGTCTATCTTTATCCAACCGTAGTTCCTTGTTAGGCAGTCTAAAGACAGTGATAGCTATTCTGGTGTGCAAGTGGTGTTTTCCATGCTATACCAATATAAAACATTTCGTATGAACAGTCTAAAGCGGATGTAGGAAGTGACATGAGATGATGCAGCTGAAGTTTGTGATCTGCTCAGCAACAACTTCTCTGGTAGATCTGCTGTGCATTCTACAGTATCTTTTCTATCCGTTCTGGACTTTTTCTGCAATGTTATCTTGGTTGGGAGACAGAAAGAGACCATATTTTCTGATGGGGTAATTCAGAACACCAACAGATAGACACCACAAACACACTCCATTCATCCATGGCTAATAGCTATTACACTTACAGAGCAAAAATTCCAGCTCTTCAATATTTATTCAGCATTTGCACAAATCCAAATGACCACTAGGTAACAACCAGGGCATTTTTTTTTAAAAAAAATAATTCTTTGTTGGCACCTAGTAACCAATTGATTGACAGATTAATCATTATTCTGGGGAACAAAATGTGTGCAAGCACACTCTATATAGTAACTCTTACCTCAGAATCCCAACAATGCTTCTACAGCAGCTGAATCTGGGCAGACAAATCTCGGCTGCTTTCATTTAAAACACATTTGATTATTATTCCAGCCTGAAACTATGTTCCAGGATTTTAGCGATATTACCATTGGTTACTCAACAGTCACAAAAAAGTTAAGCCAAAGCTTATTATCATTACCCTACACATTCACTTCCTATTAAAAATGAATCTGATAAGCACCCATTTGTTTATTTACATATATGTTACTTTTATGCAGAGAATAATATCTCACCTTTCCAGGACTTTTAAAGTCTGAGACATCACTTTTTTTTTATCGGTATTAGCACTTGCTGACTTTATTTAATGACTCAAGAGAAAACTTAATTATAAAAAGTATAGTACAGCCAATAGTAATACAAAATGATAGGCAGTGTTTTCCTTTTTTCCCCCTTATCTGCCCATTTGCAGACTCACTGCCCAAACCTTCTTAAAAGAAACAGACTACTTGCAGATGAGCTGCTCTGAAGACTAAAAACATATGGCGCTGCTCTGAAGACTAAAGCCGTATCATTTGTATGATTTTCCTCCTTGACAGAGTTGCTGTAATATATGTTGGTGACTGACATGATAGTAATCACCCTGGCGTATTTTCTACAGGAGCCAACCAAACTTCTGGAATTTGATTTCAGTATTTGAAAATCAGCAAAATATTTTACTATTCATGAGAAAATGAGGTTGACTTAAGTTACACAAGTCCTTGACTTACAACCACAATTGGGACCAGAATCTTGGTAACTGAGCAAAACAGTCATTAAGCAAGACATCACATGACTGATTCAGTCAATAACCCACAATCTTGGCACTCCCAGTTGCAATTTTTAAGCAATATCATGGGTCATTAAGTAGAAAACTTTAATTAAGCAAATAGTCATAAGATGAAGATTTCCTGTATAAAGCAAGCCACTTATGCTAATAGTTTTGGCCTCTTGCACACCACCCTACTTTTAAAAATGCACTGGTTATAGCCATTCTCTTGTTCTTTTTTTATTTTTAATTTAAAATAGATCAGCATTAATAAGAACTCAAGAATACCCTGATGGATCAATCTAAGACCCACCTTAGTCCAGATATTTTTTTTCTCATAGTGGCTAACAAGTTGCTTCTGAGTCTTACAAGGATGGATGAACATATTACATACTTACAAGGATGGATGAACATATTACATACTTCAACTGGTATTCATTAGCCTCCACCTAGCGATAACAGTGATTCTTCATGATTGACAGGCCTTGACAGATTTCTTCCCTGAATGGATGACTCCTACTTGAGCTTCTTATTTTGTGGAACAAAAATGAATGCTGTAAATCATGGGTGTCAAACTCAATCATGTCACCTGACACATCATGACCTAGCATGACATTTTTTGCCTTTGCAGAGCTGGGGTGGGTGTGGCCTGCATGTGACGCATCCAGCCTGCTGTAGATCATGTTAGGGCTCAGATGTTTACCCTTGTTTTAGAAAGTTCAGGGAAAGTTCAGATTTATGTTATATGTAATTTAATTTAAGAATATTCATAAACTTTGTTTATATTATTTTCTGTCAAAACTCGTCCTGCAACGAACAGGGTAGATATCGAAAACAGGAACGAGAGACTCCTGCTGCAGTCTAGAAGCACTTTATTCCACAGAGCTTTAGCCGCAACGAGAAACAAAGCCAGCGTTGGCTGCTATCTGCATCCAACGCTGCTATATACACATCCAAAAACCCCACCCAAACTCCACCCAAACAAGCCACCGCCCTCCCAGTCCCTATAACTTCCCCACCCCTCCCTTACAAAGCCTTTCGCCCGACGCTCAGGCAGGTAAGGCTCCCCCAACGTGTCACCACCAACGCGCCCTTTCCCTTCACCCTCACCCACTCCCTGCTGCACCCACCCCCGAAACCCCCTGTCACCCAGCCACCCGGACACCGCAGGGGGGAAGGACCCGTCCCCTGACAGCGTCGCCACACTGCGCCGCGCAGCCAGGAAGTCCCCCCAGGCCGCACAGTTAGGAAGTCGGCTCAGGCCTCCGCCAGGCTGGCTGCAGTCCGGGGCCCGTTGCTCCCGAGCCGGGGAACCGCGCGTCGTCGCGTCGGCGGGCGAGGCCTGCAGCTGCGGCGCGTCCAGAAGCGCCAGAAGAGACGGCCCGGGATTCGGAGCCTCCCACGCCGGGGAGCCCCTGGATGACGCGCCGCCGGGCGCAGGAAGCAGCCGCGGCGCGTCCGGAAGCGCCGAGACGAACGCCGCGGGCCGTTGGACTCCCCGGGCCGTGCTGCAGTTTGGCGGGGCCGAGAGGAGCCGCGGCGCGTCCGGGAGCGGCGAGGGGAGCGTCGCGGGCCTCCGAGCTCTCCGGGCCATGCCGTCTCCAGGTGGGTTCGGAGGGAGGATAGCCGGGTGTGCCGGGGGGGTGGAGGGGCCCCCCCTCGTGTGTCGGGCTGCCGAGGCCCGACATGCCGCCCCCTCTACCAGGGGCTCACCTGGAATGCAAGGAGAGAGAGGTGAGCGATCCGTAACGTGGTTAACTGTCCCCCCCGGGGTCTTCCCCGGCTTCCCCGGGTGTTTCCGGTGGAAGGCACGGAGAAGGCGTGGTGCACACACATCCTCATCCCGTACCCAGGTGGCCTCCTCCATGGGGTACCCCTTCCAGAGCACCAAGTATTGCACCCGCCCTCTTCGTTTCCGGGAGTCCAGGATCTCCTGTACCTCGTAGTGACTGCCCTGTACTGGTCCCGGGCCACCCTCCCCTGCCGCTGCAGAGGCGGTCGTAGCGGGCTTCAGCAGGCTGCTGTGGAAAACGGGGTGTATCTTTCCCAGTAGAGGAGGTAGCCGGAGTCTGACGGTGACGGGGTTGACTACCTGTATAACTCGGAAGGGTCCGAGGTACTTGGGTCCTAGCTTTCTACATGGCACCTGCAGCCGCAGGTATTTTGTAGAGAGGTAGACGAGATCACCCACTTTGGGGGGTGCAAACGACCGTCTTTTCCTGTCCGCCTGCTCTTTGTATGACTCTGCTGCTTGTTCTAACGCCTTCTTAGCCACCCCCCACACCTCCTCCAATCGGTGCATCCACGCCCCAGGTGTGCAGGATGCCGGGGCCCCCTGATCGCACCCCGCGATAGGAACGAACTCGTAACCGGATACCACTTTAAAGGGGGAGAATCCAGTGCTGCTATGCACTGCATTGTTATAGGCAACTTCCGCGAAGGATATCAAGTCCACCCATTCGGACTGTTGGTACGACACATAACAGCGCAGGTATCGCTCCACCGCCGCGTTCGCGCGTTCTGCGGCTCCGTTCGTGCTTGGGTGGTACGCCGAGCTCAGACCTTGTGTCGCTCCAATATAACGCACGAACTCCCTCCAGAACCGGGCCGTAAACTGTACCCCACGGTCGGAGATGATACGTCGTGGCACCCCGTGGAGACGATAGATATGTTGAACAAACAGCCAGGCTAGTCGACGGGCCGAGGGCAATCCCTTACAGGGGATGAAGTGGGCCTGTTTTGAGAACAGGTCTATAACTGTCCACAATGCGTTATATCCCCTGCTTTCCGGTAGCTCAACCACAAAGTCCATCGCGATGTCCTGCCAAGGTCGTACGGGGTCGGCCACCTGTTGCAGGAGGCCTGCCGGTTTCTTGGTGGAGGGCTTAGTGGTTGCGCAGATGCGGCACCTTTGCACGTAGCTTTCAATGTCCCGTCTCATGGTTGGCCACCAGAACTGGCGGCGGGCCAGATGCAGGGTTTTCACGAACCCGTAATGACCTGCCTGCCTAGCGTCATGGCATTGGTAAAGTGCCTGATCTCGTGCCGCTGCAGGCACATACAACCTGGCCCCGTGCCAAGCTAAACCATCCCGCAACGTGAGGGTGTCGGGGTGCGCCCGCATCCAGTCGTCAGTCGCCAACGCTCCCCTACAGGCCCGCAGGAAATCGTCTGTCACGGTGTTGGCCCTGTGCTCCGTCTCCTCCACCGGGCGGGGCGGCGGTACCAGTGCCTGCACTACCTCCTCCTTCCGGCAATCGTACTGCGGTAGCCGAGACAAGGCATCCGCCAGGAAATTCTTACCCCCAGGCACATACTTGAGGCGAAACCGGAAGCGTTGGAAGTATTGGGCCCACCGTACGTGTTTCGGGGACAGTCGGCGGGGTGTTTGCAGGGCTTCCAGGTTTTTATGGTCCGTCCAAACCTCGAACTCCTGGCTAGCCCCCTCCAGAAGGTGTCTCCAAGTCCCCAGGGCCCAGCGGACCGCAAAGGCCTCCTTCTCCCAGATGGCCCAAGCCCTCTCCGCGGTCGTTAACTTCTTGGAGGCGTACGCGCAGGGCCGCAAACTTCCTTTTGCATGCCGTTGCAGAAGAACAGCTCCAACAGCCACGTCGCTTGCATCAGCCTGAACCACGTAGGGCAGGCCAGGGTTCGGGTGTTGCAGAACGGGCTCCCTGGCAAACTGCGCCTTGAGCGCCTCAAAAGCCCGCTGGCATGTAGTGGTCCACACAAGCTTCTGCCCTGGCCGCGGCAACGTTGCCATTTGTTTAGTCCGCAGTAGGTCCGTGAGCGGCAAGGCGATGGAAGCGAAATGTGGGATGAATTGCCGATAAAAGTTGGCGAAGCCAAGGAAACTCTGCAACTGTTTCCGGGTCCGTGGGGCTTGCCACTGTTGGATAGCCTCCACTTTCCCCGGGTCCATCTCCACCCCGTTGGAGGACACACGATATCCCAAGTAGTCCAGCCGGGGCTTGTGAAACTCGCATTTCGACAGCTTCACATATAGCCGAGCGTCCCTCAACTTGGTCAGCACACTCCGCACTAAGGCAACATGCTCCTCTAGCGTAGATGTATATATAAGGATGTCATCAAGATAGACAAGGACCCCCCGGTACAGATGGTCGTGCAGGACTTGGTTAATCAACTGCATAAATACCGCGGGGGCTCCTTGCAGGCCAAACGGCATTACCCTAAACTGGAAGCTCCCCAACGGGCAGTTGAAAGCCGTCTTCCATTCATCACCGGCTTTTATCCGGACACGGTAATACGCCTCCCTTAAGTCCAACTTGGTGAACACCCGGCCCGTAGCCAAATGAGCTAAAAGGTCCTTCACCAAAGGGAGGGGGTACAAGTGCTCCACACACACCGCGTTGACCCCCCGATAATCAACGCACAGTCTCAGGGTCCCGTCTTTCTTCTCTCTGAACAGGACAGGAGCCGCCATCCTGGACCGAGCAGGCTGAATGAACCCCCTCCGCAAGTTCTTGTCTATATATTGACGGAGCTCCTGCATCTCCCGGGGTGCCATTGCGTACATGCGGGGTTTCGGCAATTTTGCTCCTGGCTCCAGTTCAATAGCGCAGTCCGTGGGGCGGTGGGGTGGCAAGGCGTCACACTCCTTCTCATCAAAGACATCTGCGAGATCGCTATACTCCCGTGGTACCTGTGTCTCGAGCCCGGTGCCCACCCCTGCGGCCCCCTCAGGCCCATTAACCCCCTCCGGACCCAGGAAGGAATGCTTTTCAGGAGGCTGGGGCCCTGTCCCGAGGCGGAGGTGTCGGCATCCCCCCTCCCACCAGACTGTGGGGCCCCACTTGTCCAACCACGTAAGCCCCAGGATGACTGCCTCCGTCATAGACGGCACCACAACAAACCGGAGAGTCTCCCAGTGTGTACCCAACTCCATCCTCACCGGTGCCGTTACATGTGTAATAGGTGCTCCACCCAAAAGGGACCCGTCTACCTGCTGAAACCGGATAGGTTTGGGGAGCCGCTGAAGAGGAATACCGGCCTCCCTTGCCATCACCAAGCTAATAAGGCAGCGTGTGCTGCCTGTATCAATCAGGGCCTTACACTCCCTCCTCTCACCCGTCCGTGGGCTGATCAACACTACAGGCAGCACAAAAGGACACACCGGAGCGCTTACCATCGGGTCCTCCTCGTACTCGTGATCCTCGGAGCCATCGGACGTGTCCGTTCGTCCATCCGCCGGGCCTGCTGGGCGTTTCGGTGTCGATGTCCGAGGTGTCTTGTCGGCCACCTGGTATGCTGTTCTGGAGCGGTCTGCAGCTCTTCTGGGGGTCGAGCCCCGCGCCTCCGGAGGATTGGGCCCTGGTCGCGGCGGAGGTAACGGACAGTCCACCGCCCGATGCCCCGGTTGGTCGCAGCGGAAACAGCGGATTGTTGGACGGGGCGCCGGTGGGGCCCCGGGTTGTGTCGCCACCACCACGGGCTTCCGATTCTCTGCCTTCGGCCCCTCCGGGGTCCTCCAGGCTCCAGGGGCCACTGCTGGTCTGCCCCGGGTATCCTGCAACCCAATGTCCAGCTCCACCGCCACCCGGAACCAGTCCTGAAGCCGTGCTGGAACCCCCCGCACCACACACGCCCGCCGGAGAGCTCCATCAAGACCGGCCCGGAAGTGGTGCACCAGCAGGCGCTCAGGCCACGAACGTAGCCTGCCCGCAACCCTGCGGAACTCAAGCACGTACTGCTCTGCCGGTCGTCCTCGCTGCCTGATGGCTAACACTTCGGCCTCCGCGCGATGTAAGCGGGATACGTCTTCAAAGCGGACGCGGAGGGCTTCCAAGAACAGCCCCACGTCCCCGAGCTCACGGGCGTGGTCACTGTAGAGGTCCGCTGCCCAGGTTGCAGCCTCGCCCTGAAGGCACGCGGTGACCGCCACCACCATCGCCCACTGTGATGGATAGGTATGGGCGTACCCGTCCAGATGGTTAATCACCTGCCCCAGGAACATGGCCAGGCGGTCGGGATGCCCATCATAGGTTGTAGTGAGCGGTGGGGGTCCCCACACCACGCCCGGTCCCCAATGCCCAACAGGTGGACGGGTCTGAGCCTGGGACACCCCCACCGACCTGGGTGCGGGACGTCCAGGACCCCGGTCAGGCGTCGGCCAAGCCTCACGCCCCCCTTGTGCTCGTGTGGTTGGGACCCGAACGCCCCCCTCCCCAGGCACCTTGAACTTTGGGCTAGCTAGTCGGAATCGGGATGTTGCTGACTGACTGGGTGCCCCCCCGAGGGACCACTGTCCCGTGTCTTCGTCAGGGGCCATGGCTCCCCAGGAACCGCCGTCACGTGCCCCGACCTCTCCGAACCTTTCGCGCAGCACATTCATAGTTTGGCTCCCGGGAGCAGTTGAATAGCTGTATTCCTCGCCATCATCATCGGTAAGCCGACGCTCCCTCCAGCCCAGTGGAGCCCCACCGGGTCGGGCCGTTCGCCCTTGCTCGAGCCCCGTGCGCCCCAGGATGGAGCTCAGCCACCACTCTCCCCCCTGGGTTTGGCTACTAACGCCCTGAGACTCCACCGCAGGGTCTGTTGGTTGCACGTCCCGCACTTTGGGCCTCACAACAGGTTGGACGTCCTCCACGTCCCTCTCCACAGGGGTTGTCACCTCCGGCCCGGGTGCCTCCTCCGAAGCGGTCTCCAACGCGGCCCCTTGCACACCCTCCGCCATGGCACACAAAGGGAACACAGCTGAAAGGCAGTAGGGCCGCAACGCTAGGGCAACGCTGGCTTTCTGTCAAAACTCGTCCTGCAACGAACAGGGTAGATATCGAAAACAGGAACGAGAGACTCCTGCTGCAGTCTAGAAGCACTTTATTCCACAGAGCTTTAGCCGCAACGAGAAACAAAGCCAGCGTTGGCTGCTATCTGCATCCAACGCTGCTATATACACATCCAAAAACCCCACCCAAACTCCACCCAAACAAGCCACCGCCCTCCCAGTCCCTATAACTTCCCCACCCCTCCCTTACAAAGCCTTTCGCCCGACGCTCAGGCAGGTAAGGCTCCCCCAACGTGTCACCACCAACGCGCCCTTTCCCTTCACCCTCACCCACTCCCTGCTGCACCCACCCCCGAAACCCCCTGTCACCCAGCCACCCGGACACCGCAGGGGGGAAGGACCCGTCCCCTGACAGCGTCGCCACACTGCGCCGCGCAGCCAGGAAGTCCCCCCAGGCCGCACAGTTAGGAAGTCGGCTCAGGCCTCCGCCAGGCTGGCTGCAGTCCGGGGCCCGTTGCTCCCGAGCCGGGGAACCGCGCGTCGTCGCGTCGGCGGGCGAGGCCTGCAGCTGCGGCGCGTCCAGAAGCGCCAGAAGAGACGGCCCGGGATTCGGAGCCTCCCACGCCGGGGAGCCCCTGGATGACGCGCCGCCGGGCGCAGGAAGCAGCCGCGGCGCGTCCGGAAGCGCCGAGACGAACGCCGCGGGCCGTTGGACTCCCCGGGCCGTGCTGCAGTTTGGCGGGGCCGAGAGGAGCCGCGGCGCGTCCGGGAGCGGCGAGGGGAGCGTCGCGGGCCTCCGAGCTCTCCGGGCCATGCCGTCTCCAGGTGGGTTCGGAGGGAGGATAGCCGGGTGTGCCGGGGGGGTGGAGGGGCCCCCCCTCGTGTGTCGGGCTGCCGAGGCCTGACATTTTCATGCTTAACACAGCAATCATCCTGTTGGTGAATGTTATTTCTCATAAATACGTTTGCTTGACTTCAATGATGGAGAATATTTGTAGCTCAGGGTTGAAATGAGCGGTCCTTGGTGCTCTCCAAGGTTGGTTGTTTTCTTGCAGACCTCAAGGACCCCATATTTGCTTGGCGGCATTTATTACATTTTTCACACTTACAACTGTTGCAGCATCCCCATTGTCGCATCATAAAATTCTGCTTTTTGGCAATTTACTCATATTTATGACAGTTGCAGTATCCTGGTATCATGTGACCACTTTTTATGACCTTCTGACAACCAAAGTCAATGGGGAAGCCAGATTCACTTAACAACCTGTTACTAATTTAATAACTGCAGTGATTCACTTAACAATTGTGGCAAAAAAGGTCATAAAATGGGGCAAAATCCACTTATGTCTCACTTATCAACAGAAAGTTTGGGCTCAATTGTGGTCATGAGTCAAGGATTACCTGTATTTGCTGCAATGTAGTGCTCATATCAAAATTTTCAACCTAGACATGGTAGCCCTGGAGAATGGGACAATTGTTGGAAGATCGGTACACTGATGGACAACTTTATCTGAAATCAACAGATGCAGGGATCCTTCAAGATATTAAAGTTATTCACAAAATATAACCCAAATGGTGATTTCAATATTTTGTATTTTCTCAATCATTCATATTGTCTGGACTTTGATAAACATTGTTACAGGATATATTAAGAAGAGGAATTCAAATACATTTTCTACTTCAAGCAAATTTAGGAATATACATTCAAGTGTCTTGGTTTTATTTATTATGCAGTGTTTTATTGGGATTATTTTATTGTTTTTAATTATAATTTTATACTCAAGGATTATTGTATTGTAAACTGCTGTAACCCATTTAAATTCAGCACTATGTATGTATGATAAAGAATTATTCTCTATGCAGGCTAAAAATATCCATATCTATCTATAACATGTATCTTTGTCTGGGCTTCCGGTGGTGATGCAGTGCTGATGGCGGCTTTCTTCTGGCTGCCAGCCCTGTGATTGTGTGAAAAGTGCGCGGAGACAGCGAAAATCAGCTGTCCCACGGCTTAAAAACCTCCCCCTTGGGAGAAGAGTGGGGGGAGAGTTTCCCTTGGGTAGAGGTAGAACTCCCCTAGACCTCCTTAATTATTTGGAGGTCGGAGGGTGAGAGTTCCCTCGGAGCCCAAGGCTTTCTCGCACTCCAGGACGCCTTTGCTCTGAGCTTCAGGAGCAAAGCAAGACGCCGCATCCACATCTGCATTTTAAAGGGACTTGTGAGTAATTTAAAAGCAGACAGAGCTGACCAGGAGAAGTTAAAATTGCAAGTGCCGGAAACTTTAACTCGGGGAGAAATAATCTTCTCCATATTTTAATTTGACTTAAAAGGAAAAAATGGTGCCGGAATGCTGTTTCTTTGTTTGAAAGGACAGTGTTAAGAAAAAAATACGTTTGGCAACAAAGTTTAAAACAACGTATTAGACTTTGTGTATTTACAGCTTCTTTCTTTTTTTAAAAGAAAGAATTCTTACAGAATATTTTTTCTTCTTTTTTCTGGGATTTTGCTTTTTACTTTTTTTTCTTTAACTGCTGATTTTGTTGAAGGGGAAAGTGAAACTTATAAGAAGTGGATTTATATAAGCAGGAAAATGGCTTCAAAGCGTTTGGGAATTTCTGCTGTTTCTAAAAGTACAATTTCTTCTCCTGTAGCACAGCCTGCAATGCAATCTAAACCTAAATCTCCCCCACCTTCTCCCCCACCACCTGCATTTATGCTTAAAGATATTCAAGATGCTTTAAAGCAGGCAACCCAAGAAATAAAGGAGGAAATGGCTGATCTCCTTGATAGTAAAATGAAGGAGGATAGACGTAAAGAAAAGGAGCAGAAGCAGAAGGCTAATTCTGGACCAATAATACAAGGCCCAATTACTACAGAGTCTGTGGGAGGGGAACGACCAAAGAGATCAACGGCTGATCTTCAAGTAGTGTTCCATAGGCTCCAGGCCACTAAGGATGGCAAAGCTTCTGACATGGAATGTTAATGGCCTGAATTCACCACAGAAAAGAAAGAAAGTATTTCACTACTTGAAACAACATAAAAATGACATTGTTTGCTTACAGGAGACTCATATTGCTGCGAAAGATCAAAAGTACTTGATTAGTTCTCAGTTGGGATCACATTGTATATAGCTTCTGCCCCAGATAAAAAGGGGGGAGTGGTTATTTATGTAAAAAGAGATTTATTGGCTAGATTAATTGAATCTGATATACAAGGAAGATATGTTATTATTGAACTAGTGCTACAAGGCAAGAAAGTTCTTATTATTGGTGCAGTGTATGCCTCCCAGCATACACAAAGGACAGCACAGCAGGAGGCTGATGGTGCAGATCAGCAGGGGGGTTGGACAGCTCCGGGTGATAACCGCTCACAGGGGATAAGCCTAATGAGTTAAGCTGTTGACAGCCCCAGGCATGGTCAGCCTGGCAGGAAGCTGGCGGGAAGCCCAGGTTTGAACTGATTGGATGCCATCCACCTGGGCAGGTACAAATAGACGCCAGGTTCCCCTGTTTCCCCAGTTCGTTCTGTTCTGAATAAACTCATCATTACCCAGCTCTGTGTCCGCCTCTCTGTGAAGCACGCGACTTTACAATTGGATTATATGCCCCTAATCAACAAAAAAAAAGTTTTATAAGTTTTTACATCACAAACTAATTCAATTGGATTATAAATCTGTTATTATGATGGGTGACTGGAATGGTGTTTTGGACTCAAGTAAAGACAAGAAGGGATCTTTCAAAAATTCTACTAATCATTCTAAATTACCTAAAGCTTTTTTGATTTGAAAGATGATTTGGAATTTAGAGATATTTGGCGAGAACGGAATGTGGAAGACAGAGACTTTACTTTTTTCGGATAGGCAGAGAAAATAGAATATAAAGGTAAAGAGGTATATCAAAAAAAGTTGATTAAAAAGAGTTTTTTAGATTTTTATACAAAATTATATGCTAGTGAAAATATACAGGCTTTAGATATAGATAAGTACCTACAGGCAGCACATTTCCCTAGACTTTCAAATGAACAACGAAAGGAGATGAATTGTTTAATTACTTCTGAGGATATTTTAGCAATTAAGCAGTTAAAAGTGGGTAAGGCTCCTGGTACAGATGGATTATCAGCAATTTATTATAAAATATTATTTGCAGAGATGGTAGAACCATTAAAGGAACTTTTTAATAATATCCAGATTGGAGGAAAAGTGCCTCCGTCTTGGAGAAGGGCTTTTATATCGCTGATTCCAAAGGAGGACCAAGACCTTACCCAGCCTAAGAATTATAGACCTATATCGCTTTTGAATACAGATTATAAGATTTTCTCAAAAATATTGGCAAATAGATTAATGCAAGTTTTGAAGCAAATGATTCATAGTGATCAGTCTGGATTTATAACTGGAAGATATATGAAATATAATGTAAGACAAATTGTTAATTTAATTAAGTATTTGGATAAGAACAACCAAGTCCCTGCGGCATTGATATTTTTGGATGCTGAAAAAGCTTTTGATCAGTTGAATTGGCAATTTTTATTGAAAGTTGTTGATAAAATGAATTTTGGGAATAAAGTTTTACATTCTCTTAGGGCTATATATCAACAACAATCGGCACAAATTATAATTAATGGGGGATTAACAGAGATATTTAAAATTGAAAAAGGCACAAGACAGGGATGCCCACTATCACCACTGTTGTTTGTTCTAACATTGGAGATTTTACTGATTAAAATTTGTGAATCAACTATAATAAAGGGAATAAAAATAAAACAGAATGATTATAGGTTAAGAGCCTTTGCGGATGACTTGGTTGTGACATTATCTCAACTGATTCAATCGGTTATAGACTTGATGGAAATTATAACTCAATATGGGAAAGTTTCTGGTTTTAAGGTAAATAATAATAAGACTAAAATATTATCTAAAAACATGACTATGAAGGAAAAGGAAATGTTAGTTAAATTGACAGGTTATGAAATAGTAAAAAAGGTTAAATATCTGGGAGTATATATTACAGCCTCTAATGAAAAATTATATAAGAATAATTATGAGACATTATGGTTAAAAGTACAAAAGGACTTAAATAATTTGAAAAAATTACAATTATCTTTGCTGGGGAAAATTGCAGCTGTTAAAATGAATGTTCTACCAAAGTTTCTTTTTTTGTTTCAAATGATACCTATTTTGAAAAAAGATGCTAATTTGGACGATTGGCAGAAGGGTATTAATAAATTTATCTGGGTGGGGAAAAAACCAAGAGTTAAACTTAAGATTTTACAAGACGCACGGGAAAGAGGAGGACTTAAGGCACCTAATTTGAAATTATACTATGATGCGGTGGTTTTAACACTGGTTAGTGATTGGCTTAATTTAACAAATAAAAGTATACTTCATCTTGAGGGATGGGACTTATTATATGGGTGGCATGCATATTTAATTTATGATAAAAAAGTTGACAAGGCTTTTAAATCTCATATTTTAAGAAGTGCTTTATTGCAGTGGCGTAGCATGGGTTGTCAGCACCCGGGGCAAGGCAACCGGAAGCGGAAATAGAGGGGCGGGCAGGCAGTGACGTCATGGCACTGCCAAAAAGACATGCCCCGCAGTGGCGTAGACTTTCCAAGAAGAGTCGCGTGCATGCGGGATGCTTCTGGGTCCCTCTCGAGGGCGGCTGGGCGGGGCTCCGACCTGCAAGAGCCGCTGCATTCAAGCTCGCACGTGAACCCCGCTAAATAAAGCCACACATGCACACGAAGCTAGGCCGGCCAGCCGGTGGGTCCGTCTTCGCTCAGCCAAGCCTGCCGGGGCGCCTGCGGGGCACTTGCGGTTGGCCTGAGCCTGGGCGGAGAGTTGGGAGCTTCTATTTATTTTATTCAGTTTATGTGGCCGCCCATCTCACCTGCCGGACTCGTTTCAGTTTGCAAGAAAGAGCAGCTCAAGAGCGGAGCCAAGCCAACTCTGTGCAGCCCTTGGGGCTCCCTGAGCAGCTCAGTGCGAGCACGCCCCCCCAGATGTTGCGCCCGGTGCAGCCGGCCCCCCTGCACCCCCCACGCTATGCCACTGCTTTATTGCGTGTCTGGAAAAAGTATTATTATAAGTTAAATTATAAAATACCAATCTGGGGGATTCCTGGACACGCGATAGAGAGTGTATCTATGGGTGTGAATTTGGATATGATTTCTTATAAGGAATTACTTAGATTGGTAGGGAATGATTGGCAATTAAAGTCGTTAGCTGAGTTAAAACAAGAAAATATTGTGCAGTCCTGGTTTCAGTATGCTCAATTGCAAGCTTGGTGGAAGTTAGATCAAAAGGTTGGTATTACATTAATGGATGAAAATTTGGTGAAACAGATTAAAGATCAAAATCGAGTGCATATAAAGAGAATTTATAATGCTTTAATAAAATTGGATTCAGAAACAGAATTAGTTAAAGATTGCATGGTAAAGTGGGCCCAAAATATTCAAGAACCTATCCCATTGGATATATGGGAGGTAATTTGGGTTAGAAATGTAAAATTTACTCAGGCCCAAAATTTAAGAGAAAATTTTTATAAAATGTTTTATAGATGGCATCTGGATCCTAAAAAGTTTTCTTGTATGTATCCTAATTTACAGCCTAAATGCTGGAGATGTGGCACTTTGGATGCTTCTTATTTTCATATCTGGTGGACATGTAGAAATATAAAAGCTTTTTGGATTAAAATTTGGTGGAACATTCAAAAGATTTTTAAGAGAAAGATAAAGTTTACTCCACAATTATTTTTATTGGGTGTTATTACAGATTGTGATACTAAAGAAACTACCGGTAACTTAATGTTGAATTTAATAACAACTGCAAGGTTATTGGTAGGGCAATATTGGAAGAAGGATTGCTTGCCTACTATAGAAGAATGAACGCTTAAAGTGTCAAATTTAGCAGAAATGGCTAAGATTTCTGTTTATTTGAAGGATCATTCACAAGCAAGATACATTTCGGTCTGGAGAAGATGGATAGATTATATTCAGAATAAATATGGGACTAAAAAGTTCCATTTAGCCTATGAGTAAATTTCAGATTGTTATTATTAATAATAGTTTATTATAGTGGAATTTTTATTAGTTTTAAGTATATGGTATTATTACTATTTTTAGTATTAGTATGGTTTAATAATTTGGATATTGTATTGTTTAATAATTTGGATTTTAATTTGTTTATGTTTTTTATTATTGTTATGTATACTTTTATTTTGCTTGTATTTATGTTAAAGGGGAGTTAAAGCACATTATGAACTTGGTTATTTATATAGTTGGTTAATGTTAGTTAGATTATGATTATTATATTTGTAACCCTGTACTCAGCTCTCGGAAGTGGGGGAGGGAGAGGGGGGACTTGGGGGGGTTGGTTTTGGGGATTTTTTGTAACTTTTATAAAACTTTTCAATTAAAAAAAACATGTATCTTTGTCTATATAGGAACTAATATAGAAATTGAAACAGATGTGATTCTTCGTGGAATACAAAATATTCCGTCAGAAATCTGGCCTTGGTGTCAATAGATCCAGAATCATTCATAGCAAATATTCCAACTGATAAGCAGAAAAGCATTGTTTACTTTGGATGCAAGAGAAAAGAAAAAGTTGACCATTGCTCCTTTTTGTTAATTATAAAACAGAAGGCTCTCGTGACAAACTATTAAACCGGTTTCTCAAAATATTGATATTTGACTAAAATATTTCACAAAATAATCCAGAAATATATTGTATACAAGAATTAAAAATAATTTAGAATATTAAGTTATTATGATAGATTTCATTGGCTATCTTTAGATCCACCAAGGCATTAGATAATCTAAACAAGATTAAGGTAAACATTTGGAACATGGCATCTGGAATTCTTTCAAACTCCTTTACAGTAATCACCGTAGAAGGTATTTTCTTTTGGGCAGTGAAATAATGTATTGCAATTTTAACTGTGTCTGTGATGGTGGGTGTATGTGCTACATCTCTCTCTATGGTGTGTGTGTTTCTGCTCTCCTCTTGGCTATATCTGTGTATGCTGCACAATTTAAGGATCTTCCTGGATTCATAGTTCCTACTCAATGAGAGGTGGCAGCTGGGCCAAGGAGATAAGTGATCTGGCAATACCAGGTGATAACAATAGAAGAATCACCAAGTATCAGCACCTGAAAATTGAAGATTATGGCATGAACTGACTGTGGTGGTCACAGTGGTTATTGAAAGATTTGGTGCCATACCAAAAAAATCTTGGATTTCCATCTCTCAACCACACTGCACATGTACAACACTGTACATATACCACACTGATACATTAAAAAAGTAAAGGTTTCCCTGCACATGCGTACTAGTCGTTTCCGACTCTAGGAGTCGGTGCTCATCTCCGTTTCAAAGCCAAAGAGCCAGCGTTTGTCCGAGGACGTCTCCGTGGTCATGTGGCCGGCATGACTAGATGCCAAAGGCGCACGGAATGCTGTTACCTTCCCACCGTAGTGGTCCCTATTTTTCTACTTGCATTTTTACATGCTTTCGAACTGCTAGGTTGGCAGAAGCTGGGACGAGTAACAGGCGCTCACTCTGTTACGCGGCACTCGGGATTCGACCCGCCATGAAGGCCAGTACAGATAACAAATTGGCAACTTGTGATTTCACTTTGTTGTTTATATAATAATGCTAGGTATATAATTGAAAGAAGACGCAAAAAAGGCAGAGGAAATGTTCAGACTGTTTGCCTCTTTGTCTTGTAAGTATCTCATAGAGTACATATAAATGCCTGTGCACTTTTGTATGTTGATGTATGTATATGAGAGCCAATATGGTGTAGTTGTTAAGATGCTGAACTAGGAGCATGGTGGCCCAGAGGTAGTCCTCCCTTAGGTAGGACTACCTCTGGGCCGCCAGTCATTCTCTTTCAGGCCCGGGAAACCGGAAATCATTTATCTATCAACTCATCACAGACCAGCCTATTAAAATAACTATGCAGTACATTTATTGAAGAGGTCTTTATCCCACAATGGATTGATTTGGGCTGTCTGTATGTCTAGCTACTACCGGTTTCAATCATCTATCTATCATCTATCAACCTATCATTCATCCACCCACAGGCACATATCCAACAAAAGGAAATCAAATAAAAGGGACTGGATAACAGATATCATCCTAAGGATAGAGAATGGGTTCTTTAACTGCAAAGGGTTCCTCAATGCATGAACAAAGGGAATATATTTATTTGGAAGATAAACCAAATAAATCAGGAAACACTTTCAGAGATTTTTTTTTCTTCTTCAATGATTTTGTAGCAGGACCTTTTATGGAAGGACTGGAGTAGGAGTAAAACTACAGTCAGAAGTGGAATGTAAAAATTCCAGTAGTAAATTATGGTGCTCTCTCCATTTGTATTACAGTTGCCTTGCATACTTCAGCCTTGGAGGAAGAATCTAGTGAAAAGAGCCAACAGAGATGAAAGCAGCACAATAATTCAGCTTCTGAATTACCAAAACAAAAGTAACCCTAAACCTCAAGTTCTCTGCCATTCAGGAAATACAGTATTATGTTAAAACTTGTAAAATAACATAAATTGCATGGGGAAAGGATGGAAGATGGTAGTAGAATTAAAACTGAAAATATTGTTCCTTACCTCTTCTGTTAGAGCAAGATCTTTTTTTCTCCATCATAAATATTTCATTACAGTTCAATTTACGGTTATCAACTTCACGTCACTCTTTTGGGAAGAATGATTACGGTAGCTTCACTTTGAAGGCACTGGTCTTTCACTGTAGGTGTGTTCTATTAGGCCATTGGTGCTTTTTGTGGAAAAGGGATACTCTTTTTTTTTTTTTTTTTTTTTATTGAAAAGTTTTATAAAATACAATTTTCCTTTAAAAAAACCCCCCTTCCCCCTCCCTCCTCCCCTCCCTACCTCCCCCCTATCTCCCCCCCTCCCCCTCCCCCTCCTCCCTCCCCTACCTCCCCCCCTCCACTTCCCCTCCTCCCCCCTCCCCCCCCCCCGACTTCCCAGAGCAAAATACAAGGTATATATCTAAAAGGCAATCATAAACAATCATATACTAACAATTATAAACTCTAAAATCCATCACTCTCTAGCTTGTATATAGTAAACCAATCCTTAATAATACTAAATATATATAAAAAACTAAAATAAAAGAAAACTAGCATCATTCCCATCTATGTTCTTCCACAATTCACTATTACCTTAACATATTCTCATAGATAGTTCTTACACAAATTAACCCACATTAACCCACAAAACTTTCTTCCTCTTCCTCTGTAGTAAGTTGTCCATTAATTCCAAATTAAAAAAAAAAAAAAATCTATTACCATACATAGCATCCCAAAACTTTTTTTTTTTTTTTTTTTTTTTTTTTTTAAAACACAACTACCACTTAACTATAAATATTTTGTGGAAGTTCCATAGATTTCTACTGGTCTTATTTTTTTTCCTTTTTTGAGCGTTTTAAGGCAGCACGCGTCACTCTCTGTTCTCTAAGATCATCCAAAAGAGTTGCAGCTTGAACTCCTCCTGTACCCTTCTCGTCTATCTGTGCATCTTCATCCTCTTGATGTTCTCCTTCTCCAGATCCCTCTGCAGCTTCCAGAAGTGTTGATGGGGTTACTTTCAAGACATTATTATAAAAATCATGCGCTTGCTTCACATTACTCAAACAGTACCTTTTGCCATCATACATGAAGCTCAACCCAGCTGGGATCTCCCATCTGAACCTTATATCTCTTTGCTTGAGCTCTTGCACAAGAAATATAAAATCCTTCCTTCTCTTTAAAATCTTTGGAGGAATTTCTTTTAGAACCAAAACTTGTTGACCAGCAATCACAACTTTAGTATCGTAGGCAGCTTGTATAACTTCATCTCTAATTTCCCTTTTTACAAAATAAACCACCACATCTCTAGGCAACTTTCTCTGTTTAGCAATCCACGAATTCACACGAAACACTTTGTCCATACCTTGTTTTAATTCAGATGCTGGATGGTTCAATACTCCCTCAAAAGCCTCAGAAACCAGCTGCTTTAAATCTTCCTTAATATTCTCTTTTAGGCCTCTAATTCTCACAGCAAACTGCATCTGGTAAAATTGGGCCAAGCTCTGTTCACTGTCGATTTTGTCTTTTAGATCTTCAATTTCCAATACTTTTGCTTCTAATAAAGCATTCTTTTGAATCAAATCTTGCACTTGATCATCCAGCACCTCCACACATTTAGCAACTTTTTGCACTGAGGACAAAATGTCTACCTTCATTTCTCTAAGTTTCTGTTCCATCCTTTTTTCCATTCTCTGCTCCAATTTCTCCAATTTCTCCTCCATCTGTAGAAATTTAACACCCATTGACTCCAAAATTAACTGGGTATGTTTTTCAAGATCCTTCGATGTCAATACATCAGGAGAATGCAACGCCTGCAGCAATGATTGTTGTTGCACCGGAGAATTTCCAGCACTCCGAAAAGTTCTAGGGGGAGGTTTAGCCGCCATCTTTTACTTACAATTGTGACGCACTTTCACTTTAAGTTTTAAGCAAAGTCCATCAAGCTTGAGAGTAAAATAAAATCTTCTTCATCTCTTCATCTTTCCCTCTTGTACTGCTCTGCCTGCTCTTTCCCTTTCATAGTCTCTCCTTCAAGCAGGGATGGTCGCAGACGCCTGGCTCTGCTCCATGAAGTCTGGAGCAGAGACGCTAGCCAGCTGGGAGCAGCCCAGGCTACGGGGGAGTTCAATCCTTCAGCCGCCCAAGCTCCAAGCTCAGGCGGCCCCGGAGAACTCAACCCCCACCTGGGGGCTCACCCCCTCCTCTTCTCCCGAGGAGGGGGCTTCAGATTCGCCCGAACAGCTGATCGGCGCTGTTTCGGGCGAAAAAACACCAGCTGAGCCGCGGGCAGCCCGGGAAGGCTCCCTCCGTCGCCGCGGAGCCACCGGAAGTCCGAAAAGGGATACTCTTTGCAATGTTATTTATTTACTCCATTTATGACCTGTTCACCCTTAGCAACATCATTGCAGTGGTACGGCTTCCCAATGATCCTCTGAAGCAAGTTCTAATTAAAAATGATTTACCCCAAGCCATAAATATAAGCAGAAATGTAAATGTAAGTTTTAACATCTCTCCAACATTTTAACCACTGCCTTGCATACACTAGGGGTTTTTTTTAAACAATTTTCTACAAAAGTTGTAATTATGATAGAGCATGTAGTTCAATCCATAGAATATGTGACAAGCAGATAATATAAGGGACTGGAAAAAGCAAAAATACAAGGAATTTGTTTTAAATGTGAGTCAGTTCCTGAAACTGACTTACAGGACTGTTAAAGATAGTCCTTGTTTAGAGACTGGCAACTCAGTTGTTAAACAAAGTGGTCTTTAAATGATAATCACATGAGTAGAGTAGAGTAGAGTAGAGTAGAGTAGAGTAGAGTAGAGTAGAATAGAATAGAATAGAATAGAATAGAATAAAATAGAATAGAATAGAATAGAATAATAACTTTATTATCACTTTGAATATACACAAATCGGCATACATTAAAATGAAATTTTGTTGCATAAAGCTCTCAAAGGATCACCACCTCCAATATACACTACATAAATATGACAAAATGCAACTGTGCTTATGATTTTACTCATTGTAATGGCAACCCATGACTGAGAGAGAGTTGCTGTGAAAGTCATGAATGCAGGCCTTGATTGCAAAGTTTATTTTTCATCACTGTCATCACTACAATGGTCACTGTCTGAGGCAGTCACTAAGCGAGGACTACCTGGAATGAGACCGTTTTGGAATGAGAAAGCAATATGATGCACTTTTTTAATGTAACACAACTAAAAATAACACTCCAGGTTATGCAAATACAGGCAGCCCTCACTTACCAAGTACCTTCTGAAGTTAAGACAATACTAAGAAAGTAGGTTTATGATTATTCTTCAAACTTGTACTGTTGGAGAGCCCCCATAATCACTTGATTGCACTTCAGGAGTTTTATAACCAGCACACATTTACAATGGTCCCAGTGTCCTGTAGTCACATGATCACTATTTGTGACTTTCATAGCAAGCTTCTGATAAGCAAAGTCAATAGGGAAGCAGACAGGAAGTCAGAAGTTGTGGTCATAACATAAGCGCTGGAACAGTTGTGATGTTTACAGTGTTAGACTCCGGTTATTGTGAAATGCATGGAAAATATAGTGGTAAACCACTTCTCTATTGCTTCGAAGAAAATTACAGGAACAGTCATTAGCTCAGCAGACCTGGGCCTGATAATTAAAAAGTGATGATTCTTTAAAAATGATACTAGTGCACTATATACATAGCACACAAATATTAGAGAGTTTAGGCTACACCCAATATTAATAGAAATGAACCGAGAAAACTATATGTTATGCTGTAATATTTCCAGCAAAATGCAGCCAAATGTTGAAAACTATTTGAACCTAATACCTTGGAATCAAACATATAATTAAAAATGGTAAGTGGTGAAGACAGCAAGTATTAAAAAGAAAAAAAACCCAAATCATTTTCTAAAACCCTCCAGCACTGTTTCTAATTCTTTTGAAGGCATGTTTATGCAAGCATGGTACTCTCCACACCAGACAGAAACCAGAGCGGAGTTCTCAGCAGTAATTTATTGCGAAGCACATTGATTTGGGCTTTAGATTGTAAGCCACCCTGAGTCTTCTGAGAAGGGTGGGATATAAATGGGATTTTTTTTAAAAAAATTATGCTAAGAAAACCCACACATAATTAAGAAGAAATGAATTTTCTTCGTAAGGATAAAATTGATATTGTTGAGCTCTAGTCCATAATTAGTAATAAATATCTCAGTAATATCTAGACAGTGTTTATGAATAAAATCCAACATGTTTTTCAATCAATGGAAGGGCATCTGCCAGCAGAATGAATCTGCTTTTTTTCATCTGCTTTAGTTTATAAGAAGGCTGAGGGTGTTACAGGGAATACCAATGGTTAAAGGCCTGATATAAAGTTCATACATCATCATAAAGTCAATGGAGGAAGCTGAATTCACTTAATGAACATGTGACTCACTTTATACGTCACAAATGGGGATCATATGACCACAGAACATTGTTACCATTGTAAATATGTGCTGGTTGCAAAACCCCTGAGTTGTAATCACGTGATTACAGGGATGCGGCTACACCATAATATCAAGATTCACATGACTGCCACAAAAAAGTGAGGTGACAGATTCAAAGCTGGAATTGTATGAAGGAAATTTTTTTTAAATGTTTAGATTCTGGATCATTTCAGGGATACCTGAAAATAGCCTCCATATATCTGAAAAATGTTCACATTTCAGACATGGTCAGGCAAGAAAAGCAGTGATAAGAGAAAGTACCACAAATTTTATGGCTTCAGAAATGAACCTTTTGCACTGTGTCTAAATTGTTTGGGCTTCCAGAACATATCTGAGTTATATCTTTATAACAACCAACCAAAGCCAGAAAGAAAAGAAAGAAGGGACTAAGTGAAGGTCAAGATCAAGAAATGTAATTTGATCTGAAGACATGAACATTTAAAATAAAACAATACACTCTAATTCAAGGTTATGGGAAGAAGCCAAGAATCTCACCTGACTGCAAGGAAATGCAACAAAAATGAGAATGCATCCGGTAATGTTTTAAATAGCTATTAAAAGGTAAGGCATTCTATGTACAGTTATATAAGATATCCAGCTGCTGTTAAGATAAAAGGGAAAGAGACTTTCTAACCAAAGTAAAGGACCAAATAAAAAATAGCCGAGTGGCAACCTCACATTTGAATTCAATTGTGCTGTTTGCACTATTTTCTTTCAGCAGTACTTTCTGGAGGGATATATTCGTACTGTGACTATTTTTAACTTCCTCAAACTCTCCAAAGCAGTGTGAAACCAACCTGTAATCACCTGCACTTCTGGCGAGCCTTGAAAAGCTGAGCACATTCAGAGATCATCAAGAGACAATCAGTGCTCCCTGCAGCTGATCCATAGGAGAACCAATATTCATTCGGGGCTACTGTTGAGAGCATCTGCAAACAAAACTAAATTCTCTCAGCTGCACACCAAAGAGAATAAAATGAGTTGATAGGAGTTCCTTTCCTCAGAGCTGCTCTTAGACAAAGAAAAAAAACCAGGCACAGAGGTACAAAACAAGACAACATTAAACAAAGGCACAGAGCCGGAAGCTAGTTCTGCTTCCTAGGCCTGCATGGAGAACATCATGGGGTCCCTCTCGTAGAGCTTTCTCACTGTGGAACACTTGCTCCATCAATTTCGTGAGTCACTTGCCTTCTTATCTTTGAAACACCAGATTAATATGCAGTGCTTTTTTTGTAAAAAAAAAAAAAAAAAGGTGCCGGAACTCACACATCATACAACCCGTCTTGCCTACCCTACAAGGTTCCATCCAAAAAAGGTGCCGGAACTCAGTTCTGAGCATTCTATGACAAAAAAAGCTGTTAATATGTAGCTTTTATTAATATGTTATGCTATAAAAGTCCTGTCCAGTCATGTACAGCTCTGCGGGTGGTGTTTCTCTCCATTTCTTAGCCAAGGGAACAGTGTTGTCTGAATACATTTCCGTAGTCATGTGGTTATAGGCCGAGGCACATGGAATGCCGTTAGCTTCCCACCAAAGTGGTACCTATTTATTTACTTGCATTTGCATGCTTTCAAACTGCTAGGTGGGCAGGAGCTGGGAAAAGGAATGGGAGCTCACCCCGTTATGTGGTGCTCGGGTCTCAAACCCAGTCTGTCAGTTTCCAGCTGACAAGCTCAGCATCTTTAACCGCTGAGCCATCACACCCCTGTATGTTATGTTATATTCTGTATTAAATTGCACTATATGGTGGAGAGCCAGCATGATGTAGTGGTTAAGGTGCTGGATTGAGAAAAGTGATAACCAGGTTTCTAGGCACAAAAGTCCATCCTTTCCACTCATTTCCTCTGAGTCCATCAGCATCAGACTCTACAACAAGCCAACCAATAAAAAGAAGCCCATGTTGCATTATGCACTGATAGCTTCAACTGTGAGAACTAGACAAACACAGTGGAGAACAATTCCTCCAACTATGTGAGGATAAACATTAAGAACAATGTATTCTTGCATACTGTATATCTATTGTACAATATTAAATTATTGCATAGTCTATTAGTAATATGCTTACTATCTTTTAGACACATTTTTGTTTTGTTTTTTGGGCTATGATTAACATTATCAAGTAACTAAATTGATATAATCTTCCATTGCAGTTCTTGTATTAGAGCTGAAGTGAATCCACAGTTTACCTAATTTCTGCCAATTTGTCTTTTCTATGGATTTGCCAAGATGTGTGTCCTAAGCTTCCTTTAAACCATGGGATGGTTCTCCTATTTAAAACTACAATAAGGACCAATAAATTGTTGATATTATTGCTTTTGGTTGTTCTACGTAGTTGAGTATTAACTTCTCAAAATTGATACAAGGCCCTGTTGATGAAGCTGTAATATTCCCATTGCCCAAAAAAGATTTGAGCTGGTATTAGAAGAACCATAGCATGTTATCACTACTTGTGTCTCTAGCTAATCTTTATTGAGAGGTTTCCTATTATTATAAAAGTCTCTTAATCCAAGGCTTTTCAACCTATTCACCCATTGTACCACTTTTAGGATATTGCAACATCTGAGTACCACCAGTCGCCTAGCAAGGTGTCAAAAACTTGATGACCAAAAAAAAAAAGGAAAAAAGTGAGGAAGTACAGGTAGTCCTTGACTTACAACAGTACACTTAGTGACTGTTTGAAGTTAGAATGGCACTGAAAAAAGTTCCCCCCAAGCCACAGCTGAGCAAGACACCTGCCTGCCCGCCCGGCAGCGCTCTTCCTCCTGTCCGAGGTTTTCATTGTTGTGAGCATTTCTGTTGAGGATTGGCAGCAGGGGTGGGGTGGGGGGTGTTTGGTTTTTAGTCCCCTCCCTGCTGGGTGGTTGCAGCAGGTTTTGGTCACTTTGTATGACCCTGGGACACTGTGACTGTCATAAATATAAACCAGTTGCCAAGCATCTGAATATAAATCACAAGACCCTGGAGATGCTGCAACATTGCAGCTGATCGCCGCTTCTTCTGGGCTCAACAGACATGCTGGGATCAGCACCGAGGACCAGATGGAGCCTGGGGCTGATCCTGGAGCTTCTGCTGAGCCCTGACAGCCCTGCAGCTCCAGCCGTCTCTTGCTCAGGCTTGTGCGGTGCTGCCACCGGTTCAGCTCATTCCCCTCCCCCGCTACCACTTTTCTAGGATGGTCGCATACCACCTGCCAGGTGCCAATGTACCACAGGTGGTACCCACACCACTGGTTGAAAAGCCCTGTCTTAATCTGTAAAAATAGTATTCTCTCCAAAATTTCATTTTAGAAAAAGCCTAGTGATTATCTGATCTATATGTGCTATTAAAGTAGTTAAAGAAATATTATTTATTAAAGCTATTATTTATTAAAGCTACTATTTACTGTTCCATACTTGAAGCATTTTTAGTGAAAACTTTTTCAATATGTTTTATTCTTGAAAAAATGTTTTCCATGAAAGAATCCTTGATTTGCAAAATTATGTGGCTTTAATATAATTTCAGCTTTGATCCATTATTTAGAAGTCTTTTATAAAGAATAGAATTATATGCCCTAACTGTGCCACTTGATAATATATTAACAAATTAGGTATGCCCCAGCCTTCCTGTTTCTGAGAGCTATATAAAATCCTTTTATTTATTCTCAATTTTATTTGCATGAAAACAGAAGCCTTCTAATTCATTTTATTTCACTTTTATTGCAAATATCTTAAAACCTGTCCTGGAATTTTGTCTTCTTCAGATTCTTGTTCTTTTAAATAGTTATCTACATAACTATTGTTTAAAGTTGTATTTTCTGATTTATGTATTTATTTATTTTGGTCACTTTCTAATTATTTTGTTCATTTTTTATATTCCATAGTTTTCTGGGCAACTGTTCGTGTTTCCATTGCTGTTTCAGCATCATTAGCTTTATCTCTTCCTATATTTTGCATTTTAAACTGTGTGTCATGGTACACAATTGAATTGGCTGCTGATGACATGAATCTGTAGATGGAAATATATAAAAGGAATTGCACTAAGTACCTTCAAATAAATTAATTTGAGTTTTTGTTTTTTGTTTTTCTTCAGGTCAGACTTGAGCAGAGAATGCGATGTGGTTGTCTTGGCAATATTATCAGAAATGGTTTGTCATTGCCTTCTTCCTAGGGCTGAGAGAGTGTGACTGGCTCAGTCACACTGTTGGCTTTCCGTGCCAAAGGTAGAACTAGAACTCCAATTTCCCCACTCCTAGTCCAGCATCTAAATCATTAGACCAAATTGACTCTTCAAATAAGATATTGTGTTGTTGTTGTTGTTGTTAGCTGCGAAGTCATGTCCGACCCATTGAGACCCCATGGACAATGTTCCTCCAGGCCTTCCTGTCCTCTACTATCTTCTGGAGTCCATATAGGCTCACGCCTACTGCTTCAGTGACTCCATCCAGCCACCTCATTCTCTGTCATCCCTTCTTCTCTTGCCCTCAACCTTTCCCAGCATTAGGCTCTTCTCCAGTGAGTCCTTCCTTCTCATTAGGGGGCCAAAGTATTTGAGTTTCAACTTCAGGATCTGGCCTTGTAAAGAGCAGTCAGGGTTGATCTCCTCTAGGAATGACATTTGATTGCCTTGCAGTCCAAGGGACTCGCAGGAGTCTTCTCCAGCACCATAGTTCAAAGGCCTCAATTCTTTGACTCTTAGCCTTTCTTATGGTCCAACTTTCACTGCCATGCATTGAAACTGGGAAGACCACGGCATTGACTATACTCACTTTTATTGGCAGAGTGATGTCTCTGCTTTTTAGTATGCTGTCTAGATTTGCCATAGCTTTCCTCCCCAGGAGCAAGTATCTTTTAATTTCTTGGCTGCAATCCCTATCTGCGGTGATCTTGGAAAGATATTGTAAGTATCTTAAAATGAATTGTGAGTAATTAATCAAATCACCATCTAATTCCAATTTTGCTCATTTCTAATAGACAGATGATTAGGGGAGGTTATTGCAACTGAATAAACAGCTTCGTGGTAAATAATAAGGGGGAGGTAAGGGAGGTGTGTCTCTATTCTTGCTCACAGTGATTTGTTCAGTTGATTTCTGCCAAACTTACCATATAAAACTTTCTATTTTTTTCAGGATTTCCTTGAACTACACCACAGTAGGTCTAGATGGACTTTACTTCTAACTGAAATCCCTGACTTATAAATATTAGGGG
This sequence comes from Vipera ursinii, assembly GCF_947247035.1. Lineage (NCBI taxonomy): Eukaryota > Metazoa > Chordata > Lepidosauria > Squamata > Viperidae > Vipera > Vipera ursinii. The sequence continues at coordinate 97,345,435 of NC_139513.1, read as the reverse complement.
CATAATTCATAATATTTAAGAGAAATGAACCTATCTTCTATGGGGATTTGGTTTAAAGATCAAGATGGAGAAAAACTGAAGAGAATGTGAGATTGTCCCTTAATTCACAATGCTTCCAAGCATTACAAGATGGACATATCTATGTTTCAGATCAAACAATAACAAATGTTGATTACGTCACTAACCTCAAAGAGACTAAATGATGGAATAACTTATCTATTAGCTTTCTTCAATGGATGCATATAGCTTAGACAACCAATTGAATTCACTCTGTAATCTGTTTCATAGGACAAAATATTTGGCAAAATCTGATTTTGTTAATACACTATACATGAATGCAGTTTAAGCAACCAGCAGAAAATGATTGCTTAGAATAGGAGTGTTAAACTGGTGGCCCACAGCCCAGATAAAAATGTCACAATACATCACAATACATCACATGATGTGATCGAGTTTGACACCCGTGGCTTAGAGGAATTCTGCTCCAATCAAACAAATTGATTGGGTTAGAATTAAGGGATAGAATCAAGATCACGTGAAGTGTTAATACCACTTTAAAATGCCTTGGTATGGCCACACTTAGAATACTACATCTAGTTTTGGTCACCACAATGTAAAAAAAGATGTTGAGGCTCTAGAAAGAGTACAGAGAAGAGCAACAAAGATGATTGGGGGACTGGAGGCTAAAACATATAGGGAACGGTTGCTGGAATTGGGTATGTGTAGTTTAACGAAGAGAAGGGTGAGGGGTGACATGATAGCAGTGTTCCAATATCTCAGGGGCTGCCACAAAGAAGAGGGAGTCAAGCTATTCTGCAAAGCACCCGAAGGTGCTTTGGAAGAAGCAATGGATGGAAACTAATCAAGGAGAGAAGCAACCTAGAACTAAGGAGAAACTTCCTGACAGTTAGCACAATTAACCAGGGGAACAACCTGCCTCCAGAAGTGGTGAATGCTCCAACACTGGAAGTTTTTAAGAAGGGACTGGACAGCCATTTGTCTGAAATGGTATAGGGTTTCCTGCCTGAGCAGGGGATTGGACTAGATGACCTCCAAGGTCCCTTCCAACTTATTATTATTGCTGTTGTTGTTGTTATTGTTACTGTTACTGTTATTGGATGTAGTAGGTGTACCCATCTTCTCTCTATGTATAAGCTGCTTATAATGGCATCTTACTCACATTGGTAAATAGGCACCATGAACAGAATATAAAAGCAACATCTTCCTGGAATGCCCTAATTTGAATTCTTGCATTGAGGAAGCAGTTGCATTCAGTGACCTAAACATTCTCTTTTAACTCTAGGATTTCTGTCATTTTATTTTTGAACTTCATCTAAACAGTTTCTGTGCTACCTAGTTGAATTAAGCTGCAGTATATATATATATTTTCCAATGTAAACTTCTGCAGCTTCTTGATAACATGCTTTAGAGTCATTCCCACTTCAGAGGCAAAATATATTGAAATACTGTATGCTGTGAATGCAATTAACCAAATATAAACAGTGTCTTCATTCCACCCACTCCCATTGGACATCTTTTCTGTGTGATTGTAATGAAAAAAATGAAATCATTTGCAACTCTCAAGAACAGGTAGGCTGGAGAGGGTTGTAATTGATGAAGCATTCTAGGTATGATAAATAGATATTTTTTGCTATATATTTTTAAATAAATCCTTGTTACTATAAATAGAAGGTTCAGTTCTAATTCAACCAATATTTTTTTTGTTTGTTATCACCAGAAAAACAAAGTTGCAGAACTCAAAAAAGATGTGTTTTTTGGACAAGACATTAAAGATTATTTTATATATAAGCCATAAAACTTAATTTACAAAACTAGTCTCTAGGCTGAAACATTAAACTAAGCAAAAGCCATATTACCATATAATGAATTCAGCTCTCATATTTACATTTCAAATTATTAATATTTGCAAGTAATTCAGTAAAACAAGTTGTCCAGCCCAGGTACAAATCAGTTGCCACCAATCCAATTTATGCCTGTTTACTCAATACCCTTCTGTTTAATACTACTTAGTCTCACTGGTCTTCAGGGCTTTTTTTCTCATAGAACGCTCAGAATGGAGTTCCGGCACCTTTTTTGGATGGAACCTTGTAGGGTAGGCAAGGCGGGTTGTATGATATGTGTGAGTTCCGGCACCTTTTTCTTTTACAAAAAAAGCACTGGTGGTCTTGCAGATGAATCCTGCAGATGCAGATGCTTACTCTGAAGCAAATTGAATTTACTTCCCTGGGATTATTTCTTGAACAACTTTGAAAAGGATTACTGCCTTAGATTAGATAGAATTTGTTTCCAAGTAATGAGGCATAGGATTGAGACTGCTCATTCCCCAACAGACATTGTATATAAAATCTACCTGATCACTGAAGCCATTGAAGATGGAAAGGAAATATACTGGGGCATTTATTGAATAGGGCAGGGGTAGGCAACCTTGGCTCTTTTATGACTCGTGGACTTCAACTCCCAGAATTCCTGAGCCTGGGAGTTGTAGTCCACGAGTCATAAAAGAGCCAAGGTTGCCTACCCCTGGGATGTCAAAATATGCAAAGTATAGATTATGGTGTCACAATCCAGGACACATCCTTTTTGTACATACAGTATGTAATGTCAACATATGGACCAAAAGGAGCACAGCTTGGCTCAACACCTGCCATTTTACAGATTTTTACCTCCCAGAGAAAACTGCTTGATGGTATGACAACAAGCATTTGAAAATCATTCAGATCATTGCCTTCTTCCTGGGGCTGAGAGAGAAAATGTTTGTCAGATTGCTTGTCAAGTCAAATAGGATATCTGCTATAGGGGTGAGCAAATCTTAGATGGTTCACAGCATTGCTTCTTATTTACTTGGTGAATGATATGTCTACAGAAGTTCACACAAGAAAAAAATCTAAATTGCTACATGTCCAGAGTTTGGTGGAAACAGATCCAACTCAAATAATTTAGTAACCGAATTTGACAATTGTCTGTACCGAAGGGCTATATAAGAGTACAACATCAAAGATAAGGGGGCACAACATCCAACCTTAAATATTATTAATGAAAATAGAAATTATTTAAACCAATTAATTCTTGCAATTTTATGTCTCTATGTATTACTGAATTCAATAAGGCTTCCTCTAACATGGTAGAAGAGTGCAGTTTAAAAGCTCAGGAATGGTTGATTTATGTCCAAAGGTTATCTTTTCTTGAGAAAGTTCAAAAATATGCCTATAAAAATTCAAACAGACTGAAACATTATTATTGTAAATGTCATGAAAACATATTGCAAAACATGCTTAAGTTATGACCAACATTAAAAGGAGGAAAAGGGATAGAAAACTGATGATGTGACTTACCAAATTTTAATTATCTGTCTCAAAGAAAACAGAAATGTTTGTCCGGTAAATGGTCAGATTTGAAAATAGGAATACCTCAATAACAGTTCTGCACAGTATGTTACAATTTGAACCATAGTATTACTACTTGCGTAGTATCTTGCAATCTCAAGATTTTATGTGAGGGAGAAAAGGGGTATCTAAACAGTTGAATCACAAGCAAGAATGAAATGATATCCAAAGTGAAAATTCTCAAATATAAAACTTCAGGATATAAACCACACACAGTAAATTAATACCAATTGACTTTCATAAGTAAATTAACAATGTGTACTTTGTGTGGAAAATGCTATTGAAATATGTTTACTAAGAATTAACACTTAATGAATTCAGTTATTCTTATCAGATAATTTTGTACAAAATATTTTTACAACTATAGAATGGATTTTACTATGAATTACCTAAATTTACTGGATTGTGTCAGTGATTTTGCATCTTGTAATTCCAGTAGAAGCAGATAAGCTGCAAAAGAGAAAATATATGATGATGGCAATGGTGGGATTCAAATATGTGAACAAATGGTTCTCTCTGTGGATGCTGCTTCCGGAGGTCCATTCTGGGCCTGGGCAACAAAACATTAGCTACCGGTTCTGCTGAAGTGGTGTGAACTGGCTGAATCCCACCATTGGATGATAGGCTAGATCACAGGTCTGCAACCCGCGGCTCCGGAGCCGCATGCGGCTCTTTCAGCCATCTCCTGCGGCTCCAGTCCTCTGCCATGTGCAGTCCAAAAAAAAAAGTGGGACTAAAAAAGTTCAACCAATCAATTCAAATATGCAGGGTAGGTGCATATCTCACCTTGGCTCTACTTTTCAGTCAAACCCTGTTCTGCACATGTGCGCATGTACGCGCATGCGCACACATTTTTTTGCGGCTCCCAGTTTTTCCTTTTGTGAGGGAACCGGTTCCGAGTGGCTCTTTCACTGTTTCAGGTTGCTGACCCCTGGGCTAGGTCAAGATCAAATAATGTAGTTCATAGTATTGATTTTACTAAATCCATTGTACTGTAAGTGCATCAAGCCCTAGACATTTTGTTTACATTATTTTTAAGCAAAAAGCAGCAAATATTGGCATTGGTGGAGAAAGTATTTTAATAATGGAAATCTAAAAATATAAAAAAAATCAAAATTGGCAGCCATGTTCTGTTTATAAAATAAGGGCTTTTAAAGGAAAATTAATTACAGGCTGTATAATGGAAACATGGCTCTTGGCTGCATAGAAGAGATGGGGCAGAGAAGAAGTGAAGAAACCCAGTATGCTCAAGGAATTTACACCGAGCTCCCTGATGTATTCTTACGGAAAGACTGAAAAAGGTTTTGTCCCCCAAAGCCCTCACAAACCCAACTCTCCTAGTGGGGAATTCCCACACCATTATGCTACAGTCATACATCTTTAGAGGAGAGATTAAGTTCACTAAGCCATTTTAGCTTACAATCTCCATGTGCTATTTAGAATTTATGGCTCTGTTAGAACCAGGCCATTTTCCCATGAAATAGATTTAAATGTATCGTTAGCATGATTTAGCCCAGAAATGTATTACCATGGAGTGGGGTGGGGTGGGGGGGTGGGGGAATTAATGATAGTACTTTGTCACAACATGTTGGAAGCAGGCTTATGCTTCAAAAGAATGGGCAAGACCAAAGAGAATGGGACTAGAGGGAAAAAAACCACATTTCTATTTATGAACATTACTCCTGCAATTGAATAGGAAAGCTAGAGTACTGTAGTGGTTAGGGTAGACGAGAAGTGGGGTTCTGGCCCTCCCATAGGCATGGACAACCCCAGAAGGATGAAAGGCTGAGTCAACCTTGACACAGTCAGAATCAAATTCCTGGCTATGGACAGAGTTTGCCTCCAATACTGCATTCTAATCACTGTGCGCCACCACAACTCCTATGGTGGATGCCCATAGACCAGCGTCTCTCTCTCTCTCTCTCTCTCTCAGAATCAGCCTCTATGATGAGCTAGCTGATAAATTACAATCAGGTTATTTTTGGGGGGGAGAAGGGGGAGAAACCACACCCAAACATAAAGGGTGAATGTGACATTGAAGGTCATAGGACTAGCATCTCTGATCCAAACCAATTTGACCTCCTTGACTTTAAAGACAGAACTGTAAATACATATCACATTATTTCACAAGACAACAACACAAAATGCAATAAAGCAACATTCCAGAATGTAATTATTACATTTTGAATATTGCTGGCATGTAGAGAAAATAATTCAGAATTATCGAGGTTACTTCACTGAGGACATACAATTAGGTATTGTGCTGAAAGCCCTTAAGAAGGATAATACAATCTTTATGGCAGTGGGAAGGAACTGGTGTGGCTATGGCGTATTATTATAAATAAAATTTGGGGCAGGAATTCAATTTGACCAATAAAGAAAAACACAACAGACATACACTAATTGCTTTTACTAAAGTAATGTGCAATATATTATTAAACAGTAAAGGTATTGCAGGAAAATCAAGAATAATGTGAAATAATCTGGTATGTATGTGTTTTTAAGGTGGCTAGGAACACTGTTATAGGTTGCTAGGAATATTGAAGTTTCCACTATTTTATCAAACTGACTTGAGACCTTTAACCTTCTATGAATGACAAAACTTCACGTAATTTGAAAAACCAGCCACATATTCAACTTATCCTCTCTCTGCCAGAAAAGGAAACTTCAGAGTTTCATGAACATACCAGAGACTAGAGACAAATGATGATAAGCAGAAGCCATGCAACTTGGCATTGATTTGGGGTTCTGCCTTTTTTTTAAAAAGGCAGAACCCCAAATCAATGCCAAGTTGCATGGCTTCTGCACATCATCATTTGTCTCTGGTCTCTGGTATGTCAATGGAATGAAAATCAAAAGGCAATGCTTTTCCTGTTCTTGCATATTTATGTTGAGAAAATTATTGCGGATTAAATTCATAAGTTGCGACAAATGCATCTAACAATACTGGGGGGAAAAACATGAAAAACATCCTTAAAATTTGGAATGCGGTTGCTAGCAGCCCATTTAACATAAAGATAAAAACTAGCGCAAGTGATAGGAAATTTTAGCATCTTGCTGCTAAATTTTAGCATCTGACTTCACTTCGTGAACGGGTAAAATTGTTTTCTAGGTTGCAAAAGACTACCGTATTTTCTGGCGTATAAGACGACCCGGCATATAAGACGACCCCCTACTTTTTCTGTTAAATTATAGGGTTTGGGCTAATAACTCAATATTTCACTTCCTGGCACACAATCTGCATATTAACAACTCGTTTAGTGTTAGTACCCTTTTTTTATAAGTGCCACGATGTTGCTAAAATAAAAGAGGTAAACTTCGTGACCCTTCCAGCCCATGCATAAAACAGAAATGAAAAGTCTTAAGCCTTTCCATTCCCAAATACCAAGGTTTCCCCCGAGTTTTGCGTGGTTAAACAAACAGCATTTGCGTATTAATGTTTCTCCATGGAGCACAAAATTCGCCCGAATTAAGGAAAGTGGGGAGCTAAAGAATCTGGGGCTACAGGGAATACCTCTGGCACGACAGGCAACCCTGGGAAACACAAGGACTGTAGCGGCACCCTCAGTTCTCACAATCCAACCCAGAAAGCGCCTGGAGGCTCCTTTGTTACTTCTAACAGAACGTCTCCAGGCCCACATCCCGCCCGCCTCGCCTTTTAAACCTCACCCCCTTTTCCCCTGTAACGTTTCCCTGCTCCGCCTGCTCTGTGATTTGCCCAGCTTTGCTCCTTCCCCGCCAAATGGGCACCTCGCCTTCTTTCCTCTGAGCTCTCTCGCTTGGTGCGCTGCTGCTCTCAGTTCCGTACTCCGTGACCGGGCAAGCGATTCTTCTGGTTGGCGCGGGTCAGGCGGTGCCTCGGCGGGAGCAAAGGTGCTCCCTTCCTACTGTTGAGCGGCACACCTCTGGGGACAGCCTGCCCCTCCTCTCGTCGGGGACCTGACAGCCAGTATTGGAAGCGCCAGCATGGCCAGTCCTAGAGAGAGCAATGGTGGCGGCTGTAGCAGCCGCCCCATGATCTGACGAGAGTTTGCCCTCCATCACCCGTTCGCTGTTGGCCACTTAACCATGGGGCGCCATCGCCTACCTCCATTCACCCAGCGATCCCGCCATCCAGCAGAAGAGGTGAATAGTATTTTCTGGCGTATAAGACAACTCGGTGTATAAGATGACCCCCAACCTTTGAGAAGATTTTCATGGGTTAAAAAGTCATCTTATATGCCGGAAAATACGGTATTTCCTTAGGTCTGTTGTTTCAAAGTTGACGAAAAGCTACTCATCCTCTTTGCTGTAAATTTGCCTCCAAGTCTTTCTTCAGCCCTTTTATTTCTGGCATATCTGTCTTGTTTTGCTGGCTTGTTTTCATTATTGTCTTCCTTCTGCTTTGCCTTTATTGACACTTAATTTTTTTTATTTGGTCCCTCCATGGGGGTGCCAGAATTCAATCTCTTCCCTCTAAATGTATCCCTTCAATATCTCTGATTTATTTTCCAGTCATTGGCACTGGCTCAGCTCAAGCAATAATCCTGCAGATATGCACTAATAAAATCAAGGAGGTTGCCTCTGTTCATCATTACCTTACATTTCATGTAATTCCTCAATCAAACAAAAAAAAACCTTCAATAATGGTCCCCTAATGGTAGCTGGTCCCCTAGTGGTAGCTGGACAGACGCATTATGAAGTAAAACGCATCCTTGATTCTAGGATTTTTAAAGGAAAATTGCAGTATCTAGTTCAGTGGAAAGGATATCCATTATCAGAAATCTGATTATGTGAAAGCTGATAGGTTCATCTGTAAATTCTATGACAAACACCCCAACAAGCCATGGGGCAACCCTTAACCTATGCTTCTGTTTGAATTGCAGGATTACCCCTTTCTGTTACGGAAGCCCGGATGTCAACGCTGTGACAATGGATGTCGTCGCTCTGACACCTGAAAATCAGCAGCCATTTTTACTTTTGCTTCTAACGTGCCTTTTCTATTCTTTTAGAGTACAGATGTAGAAGGGGGTGGGGGTGGGATGAATGCTTGAGGGTTTAGCTAGCCATAACAATGTAGAAGTGTGGGAACTCAAGGGCATGGTCTGATAAAATTTGGCGGGCTGAGCGGCCGGTGAGAAAAGCCCATGTCTTGCATTAATGGGGGGATGTGATTTATGACAGCATTTGTGGGCTGGGAATGGCAACTTGTTACTTTGTATCTGGGGGGAGATAATCTCAGTTTTGGGTTCAACTATGTGAGTGCCGATATTTTGTTCTCGAATAAAATGTTCTTTAAGGAAAAATTCTTGCCTTGAAGTTCTTTTACTGGTTCCATCTTTCGGAACCATGACATTATCCAATTCCATTGAATGTACAGGTAGTCCTCGACTTATGACCACAATTGAGCCCAACATTTCTGTTGCTGAGCAAGACATTTGTTAAGTGAGTTTTGCCAATTTTGTGACCTTTCTTTTATTTTATTTTATTTTATTTTTATTACATTTATATCCCGCCCTTCTCCGAAGACTCAGGGCGGCTTACAAGCTTAGCAGTAGCCTTCATTCTATGTATATGCCTGCTTGTTAGGGCTTTCCACACACCCCAAGCGGCATTATTACAAAGTCAGCTTATTGCCCCCAACAATCTGGGTCCTCATTTTACCTACCTCGGAAGGATGGAAGGCTGAGTCAACCTTGAGCCTGGTGGGATGCGAACCTGCACTAATTGCAGGCAGCTGGTCTTACTTAAGGAGGCATTAGCCCTCTGCTCCACCAAGGCTTGCCACAGTTGCTAAGTGAATCACAGCAGTTGTTAATTTAGTAACATGGTTGTTAACTGAATTTGGCTTCCCCATTGATTTTGCTTGTTAGAAGGTCAAAACAGGGGACCACATGGCCCTGGGACCAGTGGTGGGATTCAGCCAGTTCACACCAGTTCAGCAGACCCAGTAGCTAATTTTTGGTTGCCCAGGCCCAGAATGGACTTCCGCAAGCAGCATCCACACAGAGAACTGGTTGTTCACATATTTGAATCCCACCACTGCTTGGGACACTGCAACTGTCCTAAATATGAGTCAATTGCCAAGCATCTGAATTTTGATCACATGCTCACAGGGGTGCTGCAATGGTCATAAGTGTGGAAAAACAGGCATAAGTCACTTATCCAAGTGCTGTTGTAACTTTGACTGGTTACTAAACTGTTGTAAGTTGAGGTCTACCTGTACTAGTTTCATAGAAATGTGGAAAGCACAAGGTACCTAATGGAGAACTAGATTTATAGTGGCTCCATATGTTGTGCTAAGCTTGGCTTTATTTTGACCATCACTAAATGACACTGTTTCTATGTTTATTCACAAGATCAGGATCTGGACAGACTTGAACACTGGAATGAAATTCAATGGTGAAAAAAGTAAGGCTCTACATTTAGGCAAGAAAAAACCAAATGTACAGGTACATTATAGGGGTACCTTGCTCAATAGTAGTAACTGTGAGAGGGATCTCAGAGTCCCAGTGAACAATCACTTAAATATGAGCCAGCAGTGTGCAAGAGCTGCCAAAAAAGCCAACACAGTGCTAGGCTGCATTAACAGAGGGATAGAATCAAGATCATGTGAAGTATTAATACCACTTTACAATGCCTTGGTAAGGCCACACTTGGAATACTGCATCCAATTTTGGTCACCACGATGTAAAAAAGATGTTGAGTCTCTAGAAAAGAGTACAGAGAAGAGCAACAAAGATGATTAGGGGACTGGAGACTAAAACATATAAGGAACGGCTGCTGGAATTGGGAATGTCTAGTTTAATGAAGGGAAGGACGAGGGGGGACATGATAGCAGTGTTCCAATATCTCAGGGGCTGCCACAAAGAAGAGGCAGTCAAGCTATTCTCCAAAGCACCTGAAGGCAGGACAAGAAGTAACGGATGGAAACTAATCAAGGAGAGAAGCAATCTAGAACTAAGGAGAAACTTCCTGACAGTTAGAACAATTAACCAGTGGAACAACCTGCCTCCAGAAGCTGTGAATGCTCCAACATTGGAAGTTTTTAAGAGACTGGACAGCCATTTGTCTGAAAAGGTATAGGGTTTCCTGCCTGAGCAGGGGGTTGGACTAGATGACCTCCAAGGTCCCTTCCAACTTTACTATTATGATTATGATTATTATGATTAACCACGAGTGTCAAGTTATGCACTTCAACAAAGCACACACCCAAAAAAACCAATGCCCAAATAAACCACATTGTGGCATGGCCCACTTTGTGAATCCAACCTTAATGAAAGGTGATTGTTAAAGAAAGCTAACATTTCGAAAAAGAAAAGCTAATTCTGAAAGCTAATTATATTTTAAGGAAGCCAACAGGACATGGTATAAAGTGAGGCCCCCTGCTCCATTATTTGCAAACAGACTTGAAGCTGAGGCTTGCTACTAAATAGCCTCAAAAGGATGTTTTCTAGGGATGGTGTGAGGTTCCTTCAGTTCAGTTTTAAATATAAACACTTCACATGACTTACAAGTTAACTATTACATTATTCCAATTTGCACTTTTCAAATTTGGCATAAGATTCACTAATAAAACTTGTATCATGGGGGGAAGGCTGTATATAAGAATAAAAATCATTTAAATTTTTAAATTTTTTAAAAATACAGTATTCCAGTATTTGAGAGGCTGCCCCAAAGAGGAGGGGGTCAATTTATTTTCCAAAGCACCAGAAGGCAGGACAAGAAACAATGGGTGGAAACTAATCAAGGAGAGAAGCAACCTGGAATTAAGGTGAAACTTTCTAACAGTGAGGACAATTAACTAGTGGGAAAGTGTGCCATCAGAGGTTGTGGGTGCTTGGTCACTGAAGGCTTTTAAGAATAGACTGGACAGTCACTTGCCTGAAATGATAGGTCTCTTGCTTGAGCAGGGGGCTGGACTAGAAGACTTCCGAGGTCCCTTCCAGCTCTATTCTGATTGAAAGTGGTTTCTCGAAATTGTACATCTTGCAAACCAAAATGTGCTAATATATATTGTGTAAACCTCAGAGTTGATGGATGAATTGTAAAATAAGGAGATAATAACAGCTGAATTCACCATTTCTCCCCCACGCTTTGTCTATACAGTCTGGACAGGATGATAACCTACTTCTTTCTGGTCCTGCAATGGCTTGTCTGAAGCATCTAGCTGATGAAACCCGTTTAAAAGATATCTCTGTCTCTGTCTCTCTCTGTCTCTCTCTCACTCACACACACACACAAAGAGAGAGAGAGAGAGAGAGAGAGAGAGAGAGAGAGAGAGAGAGAGAGAGGGAGGGAACAGAATCCTTTGGCAGTGGTATTTCCTTTTTCTGACAGTAAATCCCAAGTATTGTTCCTGGATAACTTTAGAAAAGCTATCCCTTCCTCTGTGTGGCTTTCTTTCTTGGTCCAAGAAAGTTTACCAAATGTAAACACTGTCAAGACACACAACTAGCAAACACACCTGCTGCCAGATGGTGTCTGAAGTCTTTTGAAAATAATCCTTATATTTTGTAATATCACCGAATTTCCTTGTTTTATCCTGAGTCACCTGTATTGTTTGCTTTTCATTCAGCTGCCATAGAGTTTTTCTACCATTGTAAGTGGACAATCAACTGATACTTTATTTTATGTTTTATTTTATTTATTTTGTGGTATAGAGGTGGAATTATAAGGAAGCTTTGGAAATTCCTTTCGAGAAGCTAACAAACTCTTTAACTCTCTCAAGTTAAGAGAAACTGGAGGGGACTGGAGGCTAACACATTTAGGGAATGGTTACTGGAATTGGGTATGTCTAGTTTAATGAAGAGAAGGACGAGGGGTGACATGATGGCAGTGTTCCAATATCTCAGGGGCTGCCACAAAGAAGAGGCAGTCAAGCTATTCTCCAAAGCGCCCAAAGACAGGGCAAGAAGCAACGGATGGAAACTAATCAAGGAGAGAAGCAACCTAGAACTAAGGAGAAACTTCCTGACAGTTAGAACAATTAACCAGTGGAACAAACTGCCTCCAAAAGCTGTGAATGCTCCAACACTGGAAGTTTTTAAGAAGAGACTGGACAGCCATTTGTCTGAAATGGTATAGGGTTTCCTGCCTGAGCAGGGGGTTGGACTAGATGACCTCCAAGGTCCCTTCCAACATTGTTGTTGTTGTTGTTATAAATTTCCTTTTCTTTTGCTCTAATTTTATTATTTAAAACTGAAAATATTAACCTCCCTTTAAAATGATGCAGTAAACAAAAAAGACCATTGTAATGAAAATATTTTTAAAACATAAAATAAAATGTTGTTATGGCAGATAAACAGGTGGATAAAAAAACCATGGGACTCTCTTTTTATATATGACATTGGTGGCAAGGTTTTATGATGAAACATGGGAAGGAGAATGTATACCCACACAGGAGGAATGTATTTTGAAATTAATTAAGCTAGCTGAGATGGCAAAATTGATTTCTTTCAGTCAAAATATACTGAATAAATTTCTTGCAACTTGGACACCGTTATGAGATTTCTTCCACCAAGAAGAAAAATCAACTTCTGACTTTGGGATTTGAAGATTAGGCTGGATCGGGCTAGAGAAATATTGTAGCTTTTTAAATATAAAGTTATTTACATTTGATAATTTACTATGTCTTAGATAAAATTAAGATATTTCATGACTCTTGATTTTTAGTATGATTATTATTATTTAAATTATTTTATAAATTGGTGTTGTCTCAAAGGTGCTTTTTCAAATGGCAACTGAACTTTGTTTTTCCTAGAAGACATTTCACTTTTCATCCAAGAAGCTTCTTCAGTTCTAACTGAATAGTGGGGAATGGAATGATTTATATTCCTTGCAGTCATCCAACCATTGGCACTTTTTCTGAGAGTCATTGAGGCAACCTGGAGATTTATCTGTGCCCTCAGGGTCATCTGAATAGTCCAAAAGGGTGTAGAACCGTTGTGGACATAAATCGGTGTTATTTTTTTAAATTTAAAGACAGGTGGTTTTATCATTACTATTTCTATTAAAAGAAAGTCAGAGGTCGTTCTTGTTATAAATTTTATGTATAATTTTTTGTCACTTTTAAATATCTGTGGAGATTCTCAGTCATCTAGGTCATAATTCTCTTTAATTCCTTTTTCCTCTCCCTTTATGTTTGTTTGTACGTATTTTAATGTTTGATGTTGAAATTTAACAAAGATATTACAAAAAACTGAAATGTTATTGTAGATTACAACTCATTCAGTCATATGACCAGAATGAACTAGATATTCCTCTATTCTTTAATTCTGTATTTGATTTCTGTTTTAAAATGAAGAACTTAGTATTTGCCTCTTTTAAATTTTATTCTGTTACTCTCACCCCATTTCTTGAAACTATCAAAACTGTTTTGATTTTTTTGTATTCTAGGATATGAGCCATTGAAAGATGTATCATCTACAGATTTTATCTGTTTTCCTTCCATAAATAAATAATATTGACAAACACAAGGCCCAGGACTGAAGGTTGCAGGACCCTTTTCAACAGCTCCCCCTGATTTAATGAAAAGCAGTTGATAAGCACTTTCTGTGTACTGTTTCAAGATATCTACTTGATGGCTTGCTGTCCAACCCATACTTCTCAGTCTGTAAATCAGAATACCATGGAGCATGTTTTGAAAAGCTTTCCTGATAAGACATATTCCTTCTTTAAAAAAAAATTCTATCAGGAAGTTACCAAGTCAAAAAATAAGGTAGGGTTATTCTGACAAAATATATTATTGACTCATTCATTTTGACTTTGGGGAATCAGCACATATTTTTAGTTGTTTACATTATGATGTAATGCGAGATATTCTTTAAATAGTCATATAAGCAACTCAGAAAGAAACATAAACCAAGCTGGACTCAAAGTTCAGCTCACAGTCACTCCTGCTTTGGTCACCTCCTTTGTGGACTATCTTAATGTGCTCTAATTTCCCTAAAGGCTAGTTAGTGCAGCTTGCACAGTGGAGTTCCCTGGAAGTTCACTGTGCAAGCTGCACCAACTAACTTCTAGGGACAATTCAAGATGCTGATTATCTCCTATAAATCCCTTTATATTTCAAGGACCATCTTTCTCTGATAATTACTGCCCATGGCTCAAGAGATGACAGGATGGCCATGCTCTGGATCCATTCTATGAAACAGGATTATCTAATGGATCACAAGAAGACTGCCTCCTCTGCTACCACATCTGTCCTGAATACTGGGATGCTCTGGACCTTCTTGGTCTTCTACAAAGGATTGAAAATCTGGCTTTTCCATTGGGCCTTGGCCTAAGTCCTAGGGCAGGGGTCTTCAAACTTGGCCCTTTTATGACTTGTGTACTTCAACTCCTAGAATTCCTCAGCCAGCATGCCTGGCTGAGGAATTCCGGGAGTTGAAGCCCACAAGTCATAAAAGGGCCAAGTTTGAAGACCCCTGTCCTAGGGCATTAGGAGAACCAGTTCTGTAAGGATTAAGAAACCAAGGTGGTGGCCATCAATATGTTTATTTTTCTTTCAGTTATCTTTGTTTATTTTTAGTCTGAAGTTAACTGCCCTGATTCCTAATTGCATCCAGTCTGGACAATCATATCTATTGACTGAAGAAATAAATATTCTCAACAGTTTGAAGCACAGAAATAATATAAACATATAGTTTCATCTTTTGGGTTAACTTAGATAAAAATAATTGTTTCTCTTTAGTGCATAGAGAATTCAATTATTTTTTAAATTTATTTTAATCCCATTTATATCCCGCCCTTCTCCGAAGACTCAGGGCAGCTTACAATCTAAGAAGCACAAATCAAATGTGCTTAGCAATAGCCTTCATTCTATGTATATGCCTGCTTATTAGGGCTTCCCCCCCCAAAGCGGCATTATTACAAAGTCAGCTTATTGCCCCCAACAATCTGGGTCCTCATTTTACCTACCTCGGAAGGATGGAAGGCTAACTCAACCTTGACCCTGGTGGGATGCAAACCTGCAATAATTGCAGGAAGCTGGTGTTACTTAAGGAGGCATTAGCCCACTGCTCCACCAAGGCCAATTTTCTCATCTGAAATATAAATTAAATGCCCAAAGAATATAGGATCAAATCACTCTCAGCCAGAGTATATATTTATTAGTATGAAAAGCCCATTGGCACATCCTGTCTTGAAATAAAGCTGTATTTATTACTACATAATTCCTAAGAATATAAAATCCCCAGGTAAGACTTAGTGGCAGTGTCAGGAATATTCTGTTCATCTCAACTCTGCAGAATTGAAAGCTGAGATATGGCCAGCTTCACTTGATGCTTTTTTCACCCACTCACAGGGGAAAGAAGAGATCTGTTTATTAAAAGACAAAGCAGTATTTCAGTCAAAAGGGATAAGATTATCGAACCACGGATCAGAAAAAAACAAATGCCTGGGTGACAATAAAAACTGAATTAAAGTCATTTGCTGTAGAGGAGATTTTAATAGTGCCAACAGAAGTGCACAGAATAGCAGAACAACAAAGTTGGGAGGGACCTTGGAGGTCTTCTAATCCAACCCTCTGCTCATGCCTATACCATTTCTGACAAATTCTTAGAATTCAGAATTTCCACTTAGTTCAAGAGGATTCTTAGAATTTCTTCACGTGTTGAAAAACAGTGGGATTCCAGACTAACAAGTCCACTTGTCTTGCTTTTGCGCTAATAAAGTAGACAGGATTCATAAATCTTTTCCATGATAGGATTTGTAGGATCTTATCAGCTTTAACACTGAGATTATTTCCATCCCATTCTGAGATGGAGGATGAAGAAACACATTCACACATGGTTCCTATTTTTTTGCATAATGTTACCGTTCTTCCAACTATTTGTCAATATTCTGGCTCACTCTTTTGATCTTCATTCAGGTTGGGTGTTGTTTTTTTCCCCAATCTCCTATTTTATATGCTTTCTTCATATATAAAATGCCTTCTTTGCTTTCTGAGCAGTACTTAACCATAATGCACCAGGATCCAGAATATGGACCGGAGAAGACCTCATCTACAAGCATTCTTATTTGTCACATCTTTTGGGAAAGTATCTCCACTCCTTCCCCCACACCCACACCCACCCCACCACCCCACATGCTCAGAAAGGGGCTCTTTCCCACACACACACAGAGTACCACAAAAATGTAAATCAAAGCCATAAAAGCTATGTTAGAATTAGTAAGTTTTCAGACATTTCTTCTATTTGGCTTTGTTATTATTTAGATTTGATTTATTTGATTTTTCCCCTATCATTATTTGGGGTCAATTCAAAAATAGAATGGCCCACAAGATTCAGCCAAAATCAATATTTTGGAAGTTGAACATACAATGGGTTCCCCGCTCCCCCATTCCATTCTGCTTTTGTTTGCTAGCAGTTACATCGTTCTTTCATGCTCAGGTCTTCTTATCTGCCCCTTGGGCCTAATATTTCTCAACAGACTGTTATACTATGAGCTTTGCTTTTTTTTCTTCTAATAATGAGGGCACTGGATAAGCCATGAAGGACAGCAGACTGAAAGTCACAGGGAAAAAGGAAAGAGGAGTAATAAAAGTTGTTTGTTCAAGCTGAGTGAATTTTGCAGATGTGCAACATAGTGATCTCCAAACAGCCATTTTGACTGTTGCAATTCATGAAAAAAAATGTCCTTTGAGAGTTTTCTTCTGAGCCTCAAACAAAATTGGCTGTTTGAAAGTGGCATTGTCTCGACTGTCCCAATTGTTCCAACACTGTAGATAGACTATTATTTGGTGATTTAAACAATCAATGTTTAAACCAGCTGCTACTTGTTTAAATTGGGCAGGGTGACATGACAGTAAAGTTTTCAAAGAGAAAAAGAAGTAATTAAGCCCACTGAAGACACAAAAAGATAATTGCATGTAGATGCTTCACTGCCAATCTTATTAGGTCAATTTCTGCTTAAAAAAACAAAACACTTTATTACAGTATGAGGTAGTTACGACTTTATATGGTGGATTTTCGGTTTTATGAATGTTGTACAGTATTCTGCCTCATTTTCCAGGAAAATAATCTAGACTTGGATATAAACAAATCAAATCTAAATAATAATAAAGTCTGCATTCCCTAGTTTTCTCCATGCTCATATGTTGCTCGTTGCTCATTGCTCATGCTGCTGATGTTATATAAACAAATTATAATACTACCATGTAGACTTGATTAATTTGTTGCACTTTGATGTACATCAGTGACTTCGGCTTTTGCTGAATATGTGCTTTGCAGGCAAGGCTGCAATAAAAGAGCAGTGCCAAAAAAAACTGCCCCAAAAGTTTTTTTTAAATCGAAATATTCAAAAACTCTGACAGAAGGAAGGTACTAACTGATGGAAATGTTAAACAATTCAGGTGCTCTCTTTGTCCTGATATCTGTCAGCTGAGCCAAGTCAGAGATACTTTTAAAGCACTTGAAATACTTCTGTTCTTTGCAGTAGAAGGGACCTAATCTAACCAGATTTTTCACTTGCTTAGAGAAAGGAGTGATTTTTCCGTTGTTTTCTATGGAGCATATATGTTAATGTTTCCAACAATATTTTAAAACTCATTTCCTTAGCCAATTTATCCAAACTGTGAGTAGCATTCAAAATAGGGTAATAGTCCCACTTTTTTTTCCCTGAGAGTCACATGTTTCAAGGGAACACAGCTAATTTGAAATATTTTGGCAGAGTGTTTCAAGTAGAATGTTTTGTTCCAACTTCAGAGCAAATCACATTTTCTACTTGATAAATACTACTATCAACTAAAAGCCATGCATTTTGTCATTTTATATATATATATTATATATATATATATATAATATATATATATATATATATATATATATATATATATATATATATATATATATATATATAATAATATATATATATATATATATATATATATATATATATATATATATATATATATATATATATGCTTGTTAACTTGTTAATCTAATATAAAAGGTAAAGGTTCCTCTGCACGTGCGTGCTAGTCGTTTCCAACTCTAGAGGCTGGTGCTCATCTCTGTTTCAAAGCCGAAGAGCCAGCGCTTGTCCAAGGACATCTCCGTGGTCATGTGGCCGGCATGACTAGACGCCAAAGGCGCACGGAACGCTGTTACCTTCCCACCGTAGTGTTCCCTATTTTTCTACTTGCATTTTTACTTGCTTTCGAACTGCTAGGTTGGCAGAAGCTGGGACGAGTAACAGGCGCTCACTCTGTTACGCAGCACTCGGGATTCGACCCGCCAAACTGCCAACCTTCAGATCAACAAGCTCAGCGCCCTAACCCACTGAGCCACCACGTCCCATATATATATATATATATATATATATATATATATATATATATATATATATATATATATATATATATATATATATATATATATATATATATGCAAAGTACCTGCCCTTACAAGTTTATTCTGACTGCCAAAGTGCCTTGAGAAGCGCTGGCTTCTTCAGTGCTCCTAGTTCCTTGTTTCATACTCAGTAGTGAGCAGCCTAAAGATCTGAAATGTTTGCTTCGATGCAACCCAGAATGCACTTTTGGTATCTTCAGAGCTATGCATCAAGTGATGGATACTAGGAATTAGCTTTATTATCATCATATAGCCTAATATTATGACCATATTGGGAGGAGAAATGAGAGTATTTTCAAACACAGACACACAAAACTGTCTATTCTTTGTCTATCAAGAACTCCCCAGAGCCAGTCCTGCTCGTTTTCTCATAATAAATACCATACAAGGTATAAATTCATTCACTCTCAATGTGCTGAGATAATGAGTTATTGTGAGCTATTTTTCTACTACTTCTCAATCTTGTTTGTAACTGTATCGTGCCCAAGTAGAACTCATCAAAATGACATGACATGAATGTGAGCTTTTAAATTATTACTTTCTACAAACATTCTTGAAAGGGGTTTCCCTTTACAGCTACCGAAGTTATTGATTCAAAAAAATTTTTTCCCATAAACCTCAACAGAGATTTGTTTCCACTTTGCAATTTTGGATATTGTACGGTAAGCAAATGTGCCCTGAAATCTGCAAAGGCTTTTAAATTGAAAACAAATAGCAAAAATGGCAGAATCAAAATCTGTCCTTTCAGGTGATGTATCATTCAATCACATACAACTCAGCTCAGAAATTTCAGAAGAAATTTCCAGGAAAGAATGTGTAAGATTTGCAACAACGGCATGGTCCTCTCTTCTTGCACTACCTACTGTATATGCTATTCTCAGCTCTTCATTTCTTGTTATGAAAAGCAGGGGCCTCGGCACTGAGTGGTGGTTAAAAAGATCAAAATGGCAGCTACAGCACAGTCATGCAGTCAAAAACCTCATGCCGTTTCTACAGGTGCCTCACATGCGATGCACATTCAAAGCTTCAACTATACCAGGGGTAGGCAACCTCAGCTCTTTTATGACTCATGGACTTCAACTCCCAGAATTCCCGAGTCAGCCATGCTGAGGAGAAAGGGAGAGTTTCCATGCTGAGCCATGCTGGCTCAGGAATTCTGGGAGTTGAAGTCCACGAGTCATAAAAGAGCCAAGGTTGCCTACCCCTGGCCTAGGCCTGGGTTGCTTTATGACTTGTGGACTTCAACTCCCAGAATTCCTGAGTCAGCCATGCTGAGGGGAAAGGGAGAGTTGCCATGCTGAGCCATGCTGACTCAGGAATTCTGGGAGTTGAAGTCCATGAGTCATAAAAGAGCCGAGGTTGCCTACCCCTGAACTATACACTGGCAGCTGCTGCCTTGATTGGTTTTGTCCTTACAGATGTCCCTGATATAAAGTTTCATTATTCACCTCTATCTCATGCTTTCAATTTCAATGTTATTTATTTTTAATCCAGGCTAATTTAGTGAGGCTGCAAGCCTAAGGAAATGAAGGGGACATGAGAGAGGCCATAAGACCACTTTCCTCTAGTTTGTTTTGGATCAATGTCCTATTCTTTACCTGGTTTCTCCCTGACATTTGGAAGCATCATTTCAAAGCATAATTATTTGTAGGAATATAAGCTTGTAAATCCTTTGAAAGGAGGTCTGCAAAGTGATTTTCAGAATCATTTATCTCAGGGCTCGGAACAATTCTCATGGATTGCTGACACAGATCCAATACAATCAAAAGTACTAGGATCTATGTTCTCTAAAGTTTTTGAGTGACCTCATTTTACTCCCTCTTTTTCAGCATAAGAGTCCTGGCTGGTGGACAGCAGCCTCTACAGGAGTGGGTGGGAGGAACTGACCCAGCCAACATTATGGTAGATGGGATGTTGTAATGCCCCACCCCTTTTTTACCTGCATCAGTGGTGCACACATGTTCAAAAGGCACTGACTGTGCCGTGACTTGCATTTGCTTAAGGAAACACACAAAAAATACTGAGCCTAATATTTGAATGCTGATTCTGCTTGGCTTTGACACTCCTCCATAAGATACATTTCCCGGACAATTTTTATCCTGGTAATGGGGAAAGAAAAGAATACTGGAATAACTAAATCAATCTTAGTAGAAAACACAGCCTGGATTTTCAGCTTCCCAGTCTAAAGCAAAGAATGGTAAGTCTACAAGAATTTTTTTTAAAAAAAAAAACTTTGTTCTTTAAAAAATATCTATTCCTCTACTCTGCAAATTAAATTGTAAAGTGTTCCATTTTAGGCTAGCCACAGGCTTTTCAGGAAGAGGCGGCAGTGTGTAGTATCTGTCATTTTCTGCATCATCGTTGACAAAAGATATGCCCTGTATACTTTCTCTCCTGAACATTTTGGTTGTCCAAATATGGGAGAATTGCCTCTCTGAGTATTTTCCTAAGAAAAACTCAATGCATTTAGACAACTCTAATGACAGATTGCAATCCAAGAAGAGATGAGATGTGAAGTTCCCATGACCACAGTCAGAAGAATTTGATGCCTTCCCTGCTTTAAAAATTGTATCCAAAGGATAAGACCAAAAGGGTAGTTTTGAGAAACATCCATACTTGTGGGGTGGGAAGATATTACAAAACATATGGGATTTTCACAGTATAGTTTCAAATAACCAGGATTTCACTGTCAAAGAAAGTGGTTTTAGATTTTCTGATTTTAAAAAGTATCATTGGATTTATTAGTAAACCTCAATCAGGTATTAGAATGGAAATAATACTGAATATGTACCATTGTGAACTCAGCATGAAAATTAATATTTAGTGCTCTTAAAATCTTAGAAAGTGCAGGGCATTAATTATAGTAGCAATTGGGTTACTTTTGTAGCATTGGGAGCAGTTAGATATATCTGGGCTTTATTGGGTAGAAAATTTAAATCTGAGTTTTCTTCTTATGAGAAACTGACACATTGGAGTAATTCTTACTTGAAAATGGCTGGAATATATTTTTTCTGGAAGAAGAAATCATTAGCCTCAAATAGTTGTTTTCCCTGTAGTGATGCTTTTAAATTGTTCACCACTCTTCAAAGGAATATAGTTTATCTAGAAAGAGTTAAACACTATTTACATTGTTTGATTCTGCTACTCTAGCAGCCTCAGAAACAACAGAGGTTTGAAAATTACTGGAGATAGCCTATGTGGAAACTGTATTACAATATATTTATGACCAAAACACTTTAAAAATTCCAAACTTAAATTATGATAATATCCAAGCAATTAAATTCCAGCTTTGGTAATATTCTGTTTCTTCTTTGTCTTTCAGCCTCATAGTTAATCTGTCCATCTCAGCGCATTCCAGTATTTTTTTAATTACTTCTTCCTCTGAAGGTGTTCGTTCATTCTTCCAACATTGCCCATAGCTTATTCTTGCTGCAGTTGTAAAATGTAGAACCAAATATAAGTTTTGCTTATTAATCTTTTCTGGTAGTAAACCTAATAAAAAAAATTCAGGATCAAATACTACATGTTCTCCTAATGTTTTTTTCTAACCAAGCATGTATTTTTTTCCAATAGGCCTTTACTTTGTCACATGTCCACCAGATATGATAATACGTACCTAAATTATGTTTAAATTTCCAACATTTACCTGACACATTTTTAAACATTTTTGCTAATCTTGTTGGAGGCAAGTGCCATCTATAAAACATTTTATATAGATTTTCTTTATACACAGTTGACATTGTCAATTTATAATTTCTCTCCCATTTTTTGCCATTTTTCTAATTCTATATTATAACCAAAGTTTTTCGCCCACCTTGTCATTGTCTCTTTAGTTTATTCACTTTCCATCTCTAAAATTAACAAAAAATTATACATTTTCTTAATTAATTTCTCATCAGAAGTTAATAATATCTTATCAAATACAGTTTGTTCTTTATAAAATCCGTACAGTTTCACATCTTTTTCATATCTATTTTGTATTAGTAAGAATACCCACCATGACATGTTGATGCCCTGATTTTCCAGCTCTTGTTTCAATTTTAATGTCCCATAGTATTCAAAATATCTCTATATGTCCAAGTTTTTTCAAAATCTAACAAATTTGTGTGTGAGAAAGCTTCGGTCGTTGATAACCACCCTGGAATTTTTACATATATTTTCATTTTAATTTTTTCCCATACTGTTATCAAAGCATTTTTAATACAGTGATTTTGAAAATACTTATGGATTTTGTTTTTCCCGTACCACAAAAAAGCGTGCCACCCCAATTGTAAGTCATGTCCCTCCAAATATAACAACCTTTTATTCCTAAGCATTATCCATTCTTTCACCCATGTTAATACAGATGCTTGATAATACAAAGCCCACTCAGGAAGGCCAAAGCCTCCATTTTCCTTAGCATCTTGCAAGGTTTTCATCTTTATTCTAGCTTTCTTTCCTTGCCATACAAACTTCAAAATTAATGAATTCAACTCTTGAGAGAATTTTTCCCCAAGTTTTATCAGAATTGTTTGAAATAAAAATAAAATCTTGTGAATAACTTGAGCTTTTTAATGATCTATTAGACCAGGGGTGTCAAACTCAATTTCATTGAGGGCCGCATCAGCATGGCGGTTACCCTCGGGGGGCTGGGTGGGTGTGGCCTGGGTGGGTGTGGCCTCCTGGGTGGGCGTGGCTAGAGTGGGTATGGCCTACTGGGTGGGCGTGGCCAGCTCTACATCGTTGGCATCAAGGGTGCCTATGGAGGCCTGGGCAGGAGTGGGACAGATCTGAGGGTCTCTGGCAGAAGGAGGGTCTCTGGGCCAGGGCCAAGGCAGTGGGGGCCGTTCCCTCACTGTTTCCAGGATGGCTTTGCGGGCCGCGTGAAACCACTTCGCGGGCCGGATCTGGCCCCCGGGCCTTGTGTTTGACATGTCTGTATTAGACCTTTAAAAGATTGGTTCTTATTATTTCACAGTCATGATAGTCACAGCATCCCATGGTCACAAGGTTGCCTTTGCCACCTTCACTACCAGCTTCCAATAGGCAAAGTCAGTGGAGAAACCAGCAGGAGGTTGGATATTGTGATCACATGACTGCAGGATTCTGCAACCACACAGAATTTGCCTGAGAACAGCAACTGAAACTGCTGCAACCTCCGCCATAAATCAGTGCAGTCATGTGCATTGCAATTTATGACACTGTTGCTTAGGGATGCCAGTCCCAATTACTGTTGTTAAGTGATGACTACCTGTATATTTTATTATAAAGTAGTAATATGTACACATCATCACTTAAATCTTGTGTCAGAAGTTTCAAGGTTGAAAGGATTGGCAGGTGACATCACTTGTTGCCCAGGGGATGCCCAGTGGGGGACTCCTTTCATGTCCCTGGAAGGAGCTGGAGCAAAGGACAGAAGCTCACCCCACCTCACAGCAGTACTCAAGACTCAAACATGGGCTTGCTAACCTCCAACCCAGCCTCCTAAGCATGTGAGCTACCATCCTACTTATATATCATTATATTACTACTTCCTTTTAAAGTAATACCATGCTTAACTTTAAAAAAAAGAAAGAAATGTTAATTGTAATGTTTTTGAAGTTTAAATAAAAAGTGCCATGGGACAATCCATCTACCTGAAAAGATTCTTCAAAAGCTTGGGGTTTACTTTTTTAAGATCACATATTATTCCTTCACATTTGGATTGTACTTAAATGTGGATGGCTATGAATCATCTCTAGCATATGAATTGTGCCAAATCAGATAACCTATTTCAGGTTATTATATTCATCAGCTTGGCTTGCTTCAGAATTACTAACAAAACGTTCTGCCATTTCCTTTTGTCTCTCAAAAGCAGCAAGGTCCAGCCAAGTTAAGTGCTCTGAAATCCTACTATTTTAAATGGGAGAGGTTTGAACAGAATCAGTAAAATGGATCATACAACCCAGAACAAATGAAGGAATAGAACTATGAAACCCAAAAAGCAGTAATTACTGTACCTGATTCTGCTCTATTGCTTTGAAAGCGGAGTTGTATGTAAAATGGTGTCTGCCTTCTAAGCTATAACCGCTGAAGAATATTGATTTCTAACAGCAGGTACAAAATTGCTGTTAATAAGCAGCACACTGAGTCATTTATTTCTTGAAGAACTAGTAACATTTCAATTGTACTATTCCTACTGATATGTATTTTTCAATACAGTAACACAGTTCAGTACAAAGTGAACATTTAGTTGACATATTTTCCAAAAGGTCCCTTGGATTATTCAGTCAGGGATTGTGTCTTTTTTTTCCAGAAGTTGCACTGATACTAAACTTCTGAATTACATTATCTCTTTGGTTTGAATCGTAACTCTTTCAATACCAATTATTCTGCCTAGTAGACTGCCATGGTCAATTCTGATTAAATAGACTTTCATATGCTTTATCTGCTTTAGTTCAGAGACAATAGAATCAAAGTGTGATCAATGGATGAATTTTTATGTAGAAAAGGGGGGGTTGCATGCTTGTAGTTGTATATAAAGATCAGTGTTTATTCATGTGAAATAAATATATGTAAGTCTTCATATTGACTTTTAAAATGTTAAAATTCAATGATTCTCTGCCCTATTTGGACTTCCACCCAGCTTTCAGGCATCAGTTCTAATTTATATGATCTATTAGCCAATAAAGTAATCATATAAACCAACTCATATAAACTAAACGTCGTATAAAAAGTGGTGGTACAACAGGTGAAGAATAAAAGGGTGTACAGATTTTTTTTTAATCTTTGATTTTGTCATGAGAGAGAGGAACTCTAGAGGCACAGATAATCTCAGTTACTTGCTTCTACAACTGATCTGCATTCTTCTCAGAAAAGACACATTGCAGATTTCTTCCTCTGCCTGGGAGGCATGGACAGCTTTAATTCATAAATTTAATGGGTGCTGCCAGGGCTGTCATCCTTTGGTACTTGGCTTTTATGCCACCTCTTAAAAGATGAAAAGAACAGGAAGAGAAGAGGTTAGCAGCTGCTCCACTTGGGACAGAGATTTCTTTCAGTGACAGATTCATGAAAAGAAATGGTTCCATGCTAGGTATGTAGTAACATATATCCAGATAGGACAAGCAGCTTTAAGTTTGGCCGTCACAATATCTGAACAGAAAGCGCTCAAAGAGTGACATACCTTAAACACTGCCCTTTGCTTATGCCTCCAGATCAGCAGAATAATAAAACAGTAAAGCAAGAGAAGAAAACCTACTGCTATCTACCATTTAATTCATTGGAAAGGTTCTAGACCAGGGGTCTTCAAACTTGGCTCTTTTATGATTTGTGGACTTCAACTCCCAGAATTCCTCAGCCAGCATGCCTGGTTGAGGAATTCTGGGAGTTGAAGTCCACAAGTCATAAGAGGGCCAATTCTGAAGACCCCTAGTCTAGACCTTCTTCACAGCTTAAGGATCTTTTAGCATTGTGTACTAGATTTATATTTCACAGTCCTTCTTCTCTAACTCCCTGGCAAATATGTTTGAAAGGATTATTTTTCTACAATAATGCCCATTTTGATTAAGAAACAAATTGCAGCTAATGAGCAATTCCTATAAACTGAATTGCACTCACAGGAGAAAAGGACCAAAAGCTTCATTAGTATAAAAAGTTCTGCACTTTGAGCAGATGGATACCCTGTAGATAGCCAGACAGTTGGGAACCACTTTTATTTGTTGCTGCAGATGCAATTGGGTTAACTGGCACAGCCTTGTTGGTACATAATTCCTCACTTAACAGTGATCTTTGGAAATGTGCAACTCTTCACCTACTAAATCAGCAAAACAGTATCACCACTTTCATTTATCAAAAGGAGAATTCTGAATTAATCAATACGTGCATTGGTTCCTTAGAAGCGGTAGAAGAGTACCTGTGTGGCTGCTTTCTCTTCCTTAGGAAAATTTGTGTTTATAGTTGCCCACATTTTAGCTCGGTTCCACAATCCTTTAGATATTTGTCTAGATGTGAACAACTTTAAGAAGACTAATACAGATCAAGCAGGTATGAAAGTACAAGTAGTCCTTGACTTACAACTAGTTGCTTAACAACCATTCTAAGTTGCAACAAATCCTCCCAAAAAGCTACTTACCTTCCAATTTTGAAGTTCTGACATTGCCCCCCTCCACCATGGTCATCTGATTGCATTTAGGATGGCTGTTAATCCACCTGTATTTACAGCTATTTGCAAAACACTACGGTTGTGTGACCATAGTTTACAACATTTTTGCTGCAAACTAGCACTTGCTTCCAGTTTTTGGCAAAAAACATCCCATCCCGAAGCACAGATTCACTTAATAACCATGGCATTTGCTTAAAGATTGCCACAAACAAAGGTTGTAAAATTAGGTCCAGTCATGTGGGTGACCCATTTTATGACCATCATGACTTACAACCATCCTTGCCAGGCTCAATGACAGTCATAGGTTGAGGAGTACCTGTACTCACACTGATGATCGGTATTTTTTTGATTCCAACAGAGAAAAACTTCTAAAGCTAGCTTCTATAACATAGCTACCGGCTCTGACTTGTAGATGATCATACTCATATTTGTTTCTTTGTCTACAGGAAATCAAGCTTGCAAGTGCTTTTAGGAGCATTCTCCACTTCTCCCACAGCTTGACGTCTTATGGTCTGTAATGAAATACCCATAGTTAAGACAGACTCCTAGAAAAACCTTGGAGCAGGCTTCATGAAACTTTTGAACTAGCAAAACAACCTGGTGTGTATCATTTAAGCCATATAATTTGTGTTGGGAGTCTCCCGATACTCCCATGTTACACCTCTACTCCGTGAGTTGTATTGGCTCCCAGTTGTCCTCCGGGTAAGATTCAAGGTGCTGGTAATGGTTTTCAAAGCCCTACATGGCATGGGTCCGGAGTACCTTAGGAACCACCTGCTGCCAGCGTCAACGTCCCTCCGTCCAGTGCGCTCCCACAGAGAGGGCCTCCTAAGGGTTCTGCCATTCGGAGAATGCCGTCTGGTGGCTCCCAGAGGGAGGGCGTTCTCTGTGGGCACGCCTGACCTATGGAACCGTTTACCGGTTGAGCTCCGGATGGCTCCCGACATTCGCTCCTTCCGACGTGACCTAAAAACATATCTGTTTGAGCAATCCGGTCTGGTCTGACGGGTTCTGTTGTAATTATTGTTTTAAGGTAACTTATCTTCTTCATTTGGGCAAAATTAGGGTTTAATTTGTTTTCAATATCTGTATTTGTGCATTCTGATATTTATGTCACTGTTCACCGCCCTGAGTCCTTAGGGAGAAGGGTGGTATACAAATCAAATCAAATAAATAAATAAATAAATAAATAAATAAATAAATATACTCTCCCACCTGCCATGGTTAAAATTTCACAAGAATTTGACAGTTTTCCTCCTTTGGTTTCCTTCCTAGATGAAGGAGATGTCCAGGCTGAGCCCGAGGGAGGGTTCAAACGCATCATAAATGACAAGTCCCTTCGCACCCGCAAGAGACCTAAATCCAGTCCACCTCAAATGCCTCTCTTATCGTTCCTGCATTTCCCTTAACAGTGAATAGGCCAGATTCTTGTAGAGAGCTTAAGCTTGCAATAAATCTTTATAACTTATTTGAACTGCCTGAATCTCCTATTTTACTTGGCGCTTATTAGGTTCTAAGAAGATAATATCTCACAACAGTGTATTGTATCAAAATGTCAGATTTACAAACCAAGGTCAGTAGCTTTACTGGTAGTCCTCACTTAATGACCGGTAGTTTTATGGTTGTTCGAATTTATGACGTCAATGGAAGAGGTACTTTACAGCCTATAAAATACTCTGCCATCGTCAATGGTCGTGCCACCACCATCCCACCTGCAATCACATGATTGCATGTCAGGTGGGTCAGCTTTACGGCCAGTTACAACATCCCATGGTCAAATGATTGTGATTCATGATATTTTTTGCCACTTTCTGGCATTTTTGCAAGTTTCTGAGAAAAAAAAAGAACACCCATTCAAAGGAATGGGTTCACATAATAACCACAGCATTCATTTAATGACTGCTGTATTTTGCTTAACGACTGCCATGAAAAAGGCTGGAATAGTACTTCCTGTAACATGAGTGCCTCGACTTACAACCACAATGAGTTATGACTGTAATTCTGGGATCAGTTACTGTTCTACTTGGAGAGGAAGCTACTGCACAGAGAACACACACATTTGCTATAGATCTCTTAGAAAATTGCTGTAGAAATGGGTAGACTATTTCATAGGAGCGACTAGCATACCTTTATAGAATGTGCTATTTATGTTTGTTTGTAAATACAAACACATACACAAACACACACATGCAGAAGGAAAGCTGATTTTGCATATGTATATTCAGCTTTATATGTATATATATATATTGCATATATAAACCTGATGACTAAAAATCAATTAAGCCTGGAATTAGACTGAATATAACAAACATAGAACATGGTAGAAAAATCAGCCTCTTTGAGTCCATAAAGTAAAATACCATTTAAGTAATATACAGGTTAAATACACATACACCCTATTCCTTCTGTTAATGCAAAGATGCAGTGGGATCAGAAAAATTGTTTTATTATAGTCATAAGTCTTAAAGTCTCAAAACTACAGACTAGATTCAAATTCCTGAATAGGTATGTGTGGATGACGCAGACCACAGACTTTTATGAGCAAAATTAGCGTCACATCTTTGTTTGTGAAAGTTCAGCCTTTAAGAAATATGCAGGAATAATATCACCAAATCATTTATGTTTGTGCCTTGGCCCTGGACCCTAATTCTCCAGAACAAGTCTGAGTCAATTAATCTTATTGCAGTCAGAGCTTTATCTCTTCTTTTCTTGGTATCTTTTCAACAAGGTTTTGGAGAACAAACTAACCACCTACACTGTATCTCTAACATAGTTTTATTTAATTTAATTAATTTAATTTAATTTATTGAGATTTCTATAGCGCCCTTCTCCCAGAGGGACTCAGGGCGGTTCACAGGGCATAAATATAAATGACAATGCAAAAATTAAAAGACAATTAAATCAATGCCCAAGTTAAAACAAGAATAATAAAACAAGCCTATAAAAACCCATGTACCCCCATCAGGCCAGACCCGCTAGTTCAAATAAATGGGTCTTCAACCCGCGACGGAAGGATCGGAGGTCTGATGCCGTCCGGAGCTCAACCGGCAGTTGGTTCCATAATGCCGGAGCACCCACAGAGAAGGCCCTCCCCCTGGGGGCCACCAGTCGACATTCCTTGACAGGAGGCACCCTGAGGAGGCCCTCTCTGTGGGCGCGCACAGGGCGGAGGGGAGTCGACGCCGGCAGCAGGTGGTCCTCGAGGTATCGCGGACCCATGCCATGTAGGGACTTAAAGATCATAACCAAAACCTTGAACCTTACCCGGAAGACAACTGGTAACCAATGCAGCTCACGGAGCAAAGGTGTAACATGGGAGTACCGGGAAACTCCCAAGACAACTCTCGCGGCCGCATTCTGTACCAACTGGAGCCTCCGAGTAGTCTTCAAGGGAAGCCCCATGTAGAGAGCATTACAGTAGTCTAGGCGAGAGGTCACGAGCGCATGAGTGACCGTACATAAGCCCTCCCGGTCCAGATAGGGCCGCAACTGGCGCACCAGGCAAACCTGGGCAAAAGCCCCCCTAGTCACGGCCACTATATGATCCTCCAAAGTGAGTCGTGAATCTAGGAGGACTCCCAAGTTGCGAGCCCTATCCACAGGGGGTAAAAGCTCACCCCCCATAGAAAGAGATGGAACATTTTGAATGTCCCGGGATGCCGGAATGCACAGCCACTCAGTCTTGTCAGGGTTGAGTTGAAGCCTGTTCCTCCCCATCCAGACCCGAACCACCTCCAGGCAACGGGACATCACAGCGAGGGCATCACTGGGGTGGTTTGGGGTCGAAATAAAAAGTTGGGTATCATCAGCATATTGATGATACCCAACTCCAGGCACCTCATCAGTATTTTGAAGTAGAATAGTATGTGGCATAATCCTCTTAAAAAAACATGTACATTGAACACATGTGGCTTCTATAATTTACACAATGAATTGAAAATTGAGTATTTAGGCATCTCTAAGCCAAAGGCACTAAATTACAAAAAGTTAATTAAAAAAATACCAAAATATTAATTGAAAGTACTGTACTGGAGTTCCACATGCATTTGCTACCTTATGAGAAGAAGCTCCATGTCTTCTAAGTTTTCCCCACTGAATTTAAAAGGACTAAGTGAATATAGAATTGTTGCATAATTGGTCCAAGATTAATACTGAAAGGATTTGTTTTCATTTCTTTTCTTGTAAGATCCTGTTTTCCTCCTGGCTCCTGTTTTAGAAACACTGGAATTCCATAGAGTATTTCCATCCCAGAAGCACAGAGAAGAACAGGAAATACCGACACTTCCTGTTTGTGAGCCGAGAAAGGTAATTTTCTTCCCATTCCTGCCCAGAACTTCTCATTTAATGCAATGAATGGCCATAACTGTTTGGTTTTTTTTTCCAAGCAGCAACATGGAGAAACCGTCTGCCAAGAGCCTGGACTATAAAAAAAGGCTTGGGCCTGGATTCTCACATTTGGACATAAAAGTTGCAGTCTAGATCAGCATGAGATTACCTCAGCAACCCAATATTCTTTCTCGAATACCTGACATTAATTTTATCCCCAAACATTCCCAAACATTTTTTTTAAAAAGATAAAATTAATGCACTTGTGCACTAGTGGACACATGGCCTGCATGTGCAGAAAATTGTGGTCAGTTTCTCTCTGTTAGATCACTGACTGGTGATGGACCAAACAGTCACTAATTACTGGGCAGAAACAGTGTGCACCTAAATCATGAGGATGCACTGAGGAAGCAGGCATTACAAACTCAGGATGGAAGCCACAATCTAGGCACCTCTAAATATTTATGGAAGAATTGAGAGGTGGATGCAATTCATTAAAAGGTTATTCTGTCTTATCTCTTATAGAAATATAATTTTTGGTGGGGTTGGCAAAATATGACATTTGCTATAATCAGGGGAAGGAACGAAAAACATTCAGATGAAAGTTTCTAAGGCACTCAAGTCTTACTTGATGGTAGGAAATGAGAAGACAAATAGATAATACCTGCTACTTCTCTCATCTTATTAATTTTCCTCCAGAAATAGCTCCTTTGTTCAAAACAAAAAGCACCATCAAGTTATAATCAGATACAATATATCTCAGGCAAGAATTTTTTTTAAGGCTTACTTGATTCTATTCCTAAAAATTGCCTTTTACTAACTAATATCCATATTTGTAACATAAACTAATGCTTAAAACTAGGATTTATGGCTCAGTGGGTTAGGACGCTGAGCTTGTCGATCAGAAGGTCAGCAGTTTGGCGGGTCGAATCCCGAGTGCTGTGTAACAGAGTGAGCGCCTGTTACTCATCCCAGCTTCTGCCAACCTAGCAGTTCGAAAGCACGTAAAAATGCAAGTAGAAAAATAAGGACCACTTGTCACTGCACATTTTTTTATGTTCGTCAGAAAAGTTCATTTCTAACTGTACATTTCCCCTGCTCTCTGCACCTGTTGTGATAACTTATCTGGTAACCATAGTGAATCCCATATGACTAGCTATGTTATGGTTTCAGTCTGTTTATTGCGCATGTCTAGAGAAAGTTCTGAGTTGTTATCTGTATTGTTTTTTTCACTTTGCTGTTACTGTCTGTTACGTTAGGATGTAGTGAGCTAGCTCTGTATAATATATATTTAGTTTTTATATTTTTGTAAGTAAAAGGTATTTAGTAAGATTATGCGTCGTGTTTTTCTTGCCTTCCTGCAAGTGTATCATGCATTCTCTGAAGCACGGTCCGTCGCCCTCTACAAAGGTGATTTTTACCTTGACATTTTGGTAGCAGAGGATGGTTTGATTTATGTTTTTGGAGATGCATGTTTCTGCGGCTGTTATCAGTTAGTTAGTGCTAGTGAGGCAGTGGTGATTAACTGCTGAAACATGTCAGGAAGGAAGCCACGGCTGAAAAGGAGTCTTTCTGTGGGGCAGCTCCCTTCTACTTTAAGAACTCCGATAGCTTCGGCCACACGCCTTGGAGAAGACGCACCTGCTCCTGTCGACGATGCAAGGTCAGTCACTCCTTTTTCTACTTTTCCAAGCTCCCTGGCAGCTGCTTTTGGAAATGTTCACACTCCAGGGGCTCAAGATGTATTTCAAAGGCTTGGAGTGAAACCTAAAGTTCAGCCGAAGAAAATTCCTTCTGCTCCTTCAAGCCCCAAGCAAACTATGCGAGATAGGGCTATGCAAGGCTACTGTGAACAAATTGGGGTTTTTGAAAGGCGTTTGTAGCAGGCAAAGGAATATGTGTCAATGGTTCAGCAATATGAGAGGAATTATGAGCATGAACCGGCCATATTGCCTCACCCACAAGGAGAAGCCATATTGCCTCCTTCTTCCCAAAAGCCAAAGTCACGCCCATCATTGAGTGTCATGCAAGACGAATGGGAACCGGAGGCTCCTATGTCATATGATTATGGGCTGTCCCAAAGGACATACAGAGCCATAGTGATGCCTGAAGCAAATGTTATAGCACCATCTACTGGTGAAGCTGCATTAAGACATGAATTGGAGCTCTCACTCTCGCAATTGTCTATGGAGGAATCTTTGCTCAGAGATACAAGATTTCTGCCGTTATCTGAGGCTCCAGTCCCTGATGGTGCTAGGATTCCTGTTACTGTTGCTTCTCCTGTTAATATTGCTTCTATGCAAGCCCCTCTACCTGGCAGAACACAGCCATATTTAACCCACATGCAATTGCCACCGGGTTCTTATATGCGAAGGCCAGTGTCATCTGCAGGTTATGCTACTGCACCAGCCCCAGCACCAGCGCCTCCTGCTGGCCGAATGCCACATAACAGAGTGAGCGCCTGTTACTCGTCCCAGCTTCTGCCAGTTCGAAAGCACGTAAAAATGCAAGTAGAAAAATAGGGAACACTACGGTGGAAAGGTAACAGCGTTCTGTGTGCCTTTGGCATCTAGTCATGCCAGCCACATGACCATGGAGACATCCTCGGACAAGCGCTGGCTCTTTGGCTTTGAAACAGAGATGAGCACCGGCCCCTATAGTTGGAAACGACTAGTACGCATGTGTTGGGGAACCTTTACCTTACCTAGAATGATAAATGCCCTGTCCAGATGTTTCTGTTAAGAGTTTATTCCTGTTGAACAGTTGAAAAAGAAACTAAACCAACATACTCATCAGATAAAACACACTAAGCTGAAAATTAATTTTCTTTTAATCATGACCTTGTTAAATTGAAGCTAGGGATCATAAAACATAGTCAAGTACATCCAAAGTAGAACTTATCTGGAACTTGAAGAATACTAGTGGTATTTAAAGAACACCTCCTAGAGAACATATTTACCAGGTATCTAATTTCAGAAACCCCCCTATAGTAAGAGACAAGCATGGATCAGATATGATTGTAACAGAAATACACATTTTGAAGCATCCTTGTTTACGTTTTTATTGGCTGGAGAATCAACTCTGTCTTTGGTAGCATATTTCAGGTGATGTTTGAACATTCAATATGCCTTCAAATGCTTACGCTCTCAAGGTAAAAATTGCACAAGACAGCTACAATTCTACTTTTGCTATTCCTTGAAGATGCAAATCCAGTTATACCATAATTTGATTTGTAAAATCTGAGCCAAATAACATCTACTTTTATAACTTGGCATCAACTATTTTATTTTCAGCACAGCTATGACCCATATTGCTTAGTTTGCATCTCCTTAGCCTCCTATAATATATTTAACTTCAAATCACTTCTAACTAGTCGTACTTTATTACTAAATGGGACCGCAAACAAATCCTTCCCCATTTTGTTAAACTGATTTTGTACTAACCCTGAACAGCACAAAGCTCCTAGATATGCTGTTGCTAAATGAATATTGAGAGAGAGAAGAGCCCATGAAATAAACATAGGTACTGAAGAACACAAAGGTGATGAATAAGACTTTATATAACCCTGCTGGTGTCACAGACTGAGAAACACAACACTGGTGGAACAAAAGCCTTTGACCTGAACTAGTGAGGAAGATAAAATTAATTTGGTTTGGATTTTAATAAAATTAATCATGTGTCCTAATCTGACATCCAGAAAACAATTATCCTTTTTTGTACTGGTATTCGGTTTTGGGCAAAGCTGTTTACTTTTTAAAACATGCAAAAATCCTGGATAAAACATATGTTTGTGTGCATGGAAATCCATATGAAATTTTCAAAGATAACACTGGAAAAATTTGCAAGCTAACAAGGAAGTTGCCCAGAGTGTGTTTAGGTTTGGGGAAAATACAAAGTGGGTAAAAAAAAAATAGATTTCTTCTTCTTTATGCTGAAGTAACCTTGAAAGCTAAAGAAGGGTCTCATACTATATTGTACATTCTTCATACCCTGTACCTATTCAAAGCCAAATAAAAATACATTTGTACCATTCAGCTGTGTTTTCAGAACAGGATACCAGTGAACAGGCTCACTATGTCAGGCTTCATGCCAAGGTTAGGAATAAACCTCAACTTTCCCCATATCCAGAAACTTGTTTATAGCAGTAGTTCCAAGATATGAACCAGCTAGATTAGTTGCTTTATTACATATAGGTATAAAGCCATATGAGGTTCTGTGGACTGCATTAAACAGAAAACCAAGGAAAGATCGTGAAAGAGAGGGAGGGAGGGAGATGGAAATTTGCCCAATTTCTTTGTGGTCTTAAGACTGGGAGGCACCTGCTCAATGTTGACATAAAAGTACAACTGCTGGCCAGCTTTATTCTTTACACGCTGAAGCGTAGATTGATATAAAATTCAAAACCTCCTGAAATACCAGGAAAGCTGGAAGGTAAAGCCCAAAACAATGACATTGCAGACTATTAATGAAGAACTGGAAATGATTCAGCTATGCTGTAAGCAGGGACACATTAAGTCAAGGAATGCCATACTAGAATAGCATGCCTGGAGATGAGATAACATTGTTATTGCATTAGTATAGTTACGGAGGGTCAAAGGGAGACAGTGTCATGACATTGCAATGCAACACCATTCTTTACATGTCTACATATGGTTGAAATCCAAGTCCATAAGGGCTTGTGCTGTGATGTCGGAACACACATTCTGTCATTCCTTGTTAGGAACTGAAGCTTAAGATAAAAGAGTAGCATATGCATGTAACGTCAATATAGATTTTCTGATCTTCAACTGAAGGTCATCGTATTGTCATCACTGAGGTTTGTTACCATCTCAGATTCTGACACTTCTAGAGCTATATACCGTATTTCCCTTTTAAAGTTCACTGGAATGGCGATGGAAAATGCATGTGCAGACATAAATACATCAGGTCATTGCAAAGCTAATTCTTTATTTTATCTCAGGATATAATACTTGTTGGAAATTTAATGAAATATGTTGCAGCCTGGTCTTTCTTCTCTAACAGGGCCACGAGAAAGAGATTGGTAGCACTGGTTTTAGTTTCCACCAATAAATTAAAATGTGTCTTCTCATTTGAACAGGAACAAAATATGGCTTCTTGAAACCATGATGTCAAATCTTAGATTATTTGTTTAAACTGTATTTTAAATAAATTAGATTTCCCCACTTAACAGAATAACAGAGCAGAATAACAGAATAACAAAGTTGGAAGGGACTTTGGAGGTCTTCTAGTCCAATCCCCCGCACAGGCAGGAAACCCTATACCACTTCAGACGAATGAATGAAATTAATGAAATAACAAACTTAAATGAAATAACAAACTAGGTATTTGGAAACTAAAGCAAGTCCCCCAGATCTCCTCACAGCTGCATTGAAGGAAAAAGTGGACAGCAAAAGCTTATATGCCTAAGGTTAATTCACGGAACACTGAAGTATGGATTGGTGTTATATCTATGTAAGGCTAGTATATGTTCTTAAACCTGAATTTGCCAAAGAATTTCCAATTTCAGTTCTTTGAAAAATGTATCTACATGATTAAAAAGTACACTTTGTGACATTCAGTTTTAGAGGCACAGTTCTACACCTTTGACAAACAGCTTCTAATCAGGAGGGTTTTTAGAAATATAAGATAGAAAAATCATCTCTGTGAAGTGTTCCCCATACACCTCAAGCTCACATCCTAATTTAATTTATATTCTTGTTTTTATAAACCCAATGGTACACTAAGGATTAAACTGTATTAATATACTGTATAACTGGCACTAGCTCTGTGCAGTAAAAAAAATGACTACAGCCTTTAACACAATCCCTCAGCTGGCATCTAATTTCAATGAAAATCAAAACCTTCTAAATGGTTCCGCTGCTT
>NC_139513.1:97167348-97308165 GCF_947247035.1 Vipera ursinii | reverse complement strand
GCCTTGTTTCCAATGAGATACGTGAAACCTGTAAATAGGACTACATTGATCCTATCATGTCTCAATCAGATCGCACCTTTAGGCTGCCTTTATGTACTGAATTTGCACCTAGAAATTCACAGTACTGTATGTCCTGGATTTTATGGCTCTTTATGACTGAAGGATTACATATTTCAGTAATAAATAGCAGAATGATAAGGGCGACAACTCTCATTCAGTATTGAAATTTCTAATTTTTCAAATCAAGTGAATGTTGTTCTCACTGCTTGGTTATCCATCTGTTTAACTTATGCCATCAATTTTTGCATTGTCATAATAAAAGATTTATTAGAATAGACCTGGGATCAGACAAGTTTTTTCATCTACCTTGGTACTTCTTGACCTATAAAAATTTGGGCTCATTCTGAAATAGTTATTATGAGGGCAAATAATGCCTCCATTAAGCGTGCATATTTTCAGTGGCAAATCTGTGGGTCAAATGTTGCAAGAACAAATATATTGAATAAAGGTGCTTTAGGTTGCTAGGCAAAATCCCCCCCCCGAAGGCTTTTCAGAGCATTCCAGGAAACTGTCCCTATGAAAAGGGTTGTTTTTCTGTTTTTGATTGAGAATATAATGACTTTCGGCTCATCGCTATGATTCACTAGCTAGTACATCCCGCTCTCAGGTTCCTGGTAATTCAACAAAACTAGCTCTTGTTCTATTTTATCAATATGAAGGCTTTTCAAAGTTCTAACTTCAAAAAAAAAGTCTTGGAGGATTTCCAGACCACTAGCCCTATTTGTTTGCCAAAACTTCACGGAACATATTTAAATGAATGTGGCATCGTTCTGAGTTGGCTTTACCTTTGTCAAGGTCTATGATGACAGTCAGAGTGCTCTTATCAAGGGTGTGCCTTTCTTTCTGCAAATCTAGACCATGAAGAGTAGCTTTACCAATGATCCCTTTAGCTATCTCCAAAACAGGCACTAGGTAAATATCCTTTGCATAAGGAAACCTTTCTTAGAAGTTGAAAACTTCGTAGTATCACATTAAGCCTGCATTACAGAAGCCTTCCTAAGCATGGCCTGCTCTGGGAAGTGTGAATAATTAACACAGTAAGCGGCTCAGAGACTTAGTAACCAATAAAGGAAGGGAAGAGA
The DNA here is from genome assembly GCF_947247035.1 of Vipera ursinii. NCBI lineage: Eukaryota > Metazoa > Chordata > Lepidosauria > Squamata > Viperidae > Vipera > Vipera ursinii. The sequence continues at coordinate 97,307,023 of NC_139513.1, read as the reverse complement.
ATGGTGTAGACATGTTGTGGTCATTATTGTTTTAATGGTTTGTTCTCTGCATATTGCAGTTTTATAACAGTCATATTTAATGTCATTTGAGTCACACGTAATATCCACCAACATAGCAACCAAGTTTAGGAAGCACCAACAGGTAAGACAAACCTCATTGGTCACTCCTGTATGGACCAATCTGCCAGCCCCTGGCTTTTCCTTTTAGGCACGGGTCTCCAAACATGGTTGACTGAGGAATTCTGGGAGTTGAAGACCACAAGTTGCCCAAATCCCTGCTTTTAGGGATTTTTCACTTATCATTAGTCTCCGTGCCTTTCCTCCTCTTTCCCAGATGTTTGCATTCATGGATATCTTCAGTCCTTCCTATTTCTGAAAGTAATGCAATGTTTCTATTCTTTTTTCCTTTTTGCTCCTTACACTGCAATTATAGCTCCAATACTACAATAATCAGAGGAATAGGGAACAGTTTATTCTTTCATTCCTATGTTCTTCTGTAGGTCCATGGAAGCCTTGGAGCAAGGAAGAAGTGATAGTTCAGCTTCACAAGTTCCCACTGGGATATATAAGATTGAATAGAACATATTTTTTTAGGGTTTTGGGTAGTAGATTAAATAACAGGCTATTGTTGGATTGACCACAAGATTTTAATAAAGCAATCTCCAACCAGCAAAGAACATGTGTGTTGAATCTGCTAGGGGGTGCAGTTGGCATTTGCTCAGCAAAGATAGTGGCAGGAGGGCTGGTATGGCACTTACTGGCACCATGGTTCCCTAGAAGTCCCTGAAGATTTGGCGACCATGGCAAGGTATGGAGATGGAATCAGAGCTGGAACAGAAGATAATAGCAGTGGGCTGTGAGTTGACCATGAAAAAATCAGGTGGATACCTGCAGTTTGGATGGAACCTATGGGAAGGCACCAAAAGTACAAATAAAATAGGCCAAATAAAATCAAGGCCATCAGCCAAGCTGGTAGGACAAAGTTGCACCTGATGTCAACCTGAACTATCGGAAGCTCATCCTACATTGAAGAGTCATTACGGGGCTGATGGAGTGCTTGTAACACTATAGGCAAGGCATTTCATAAAGGCATCTTCACCTTGCTCGAATATAGGTACTTCCCAACTTACGACCAGTCAGTTAGTGACCATCCTAAGTTATGATGGAATCCCCCCTAAAAGGGACCTACAACTCAGTTTCAAATGTTGCTATCCGCCCCCCATGATTACCTCACTGCATTTTGGGCACAAAGCAACTGGCCCACATTTATGGCCATTTGCAGTGCTGTGTAGTCACGTGACTGTGATTTACAACATATTTGCTGGAATATTTGCGTTTACTTCCAGTTGCCTACAAAACTGGTGCATAGAGAACAATGTGTTGGCTTAGCAACCCCAGCATTCACTTAATGATCGCCATGTTCACCTAACCTTCGCCACAGAAAAGCTTGTAAAAGCAGGCCTGGTTATATGTAGGACTCAATTATGGTCATAAATCGAGGATTACCTTTATGGTTTTTTGGCAAGCCACACACACATACATACACAGACACACAAACACACACATACACACACACACACACTAGAAGCAGTGAAGTGGAGAATTGATAGAGCAAATGTAGTGTAATTAGTGGGTTTTCCCTGAACATATATGATGTTTTCTGTTCTTTTTTGTTTTTAAAGTATAAGTCACTCATGGTTGCTCTGGAATCATGCAGCTTTTAAATCTAACTCAAAATTAAAAAAAATAAAATAAAATAAAATCTGTTCTGTCGCTACTACTACTCGTTGTTTTCTTTTCCTTTCCTTTCCTTTTTATCTACTGCAGTCATTTTATTGTCCTACATGTTATTTGATATTCTGCAATGTCATTTGGGAAAAGTTTCCTTATTTCCTTTTTATTTGTTTGGGGGTTTTTTTGGACAATATATTCTACCTTGCATGCTGAATAATAATAATAATAATAATAATAATAATAATAATAATAATAATAATAATAATAATAATAATAATAATAATAATAATAATAATAATAATTAATAATAATAATAATAATAAAAATAAAAATAAAAATAAAAATAAAAAATAAAAAAGTTGGAAGGGACCTTGGAGGTCATCAAAGCCAACCATCATGAAAGATACTATAAAATCATCCAATGCAGTCCACAAAAGCAATGAAAGCATAATCCCGTGCATGAATAAATCAATATAATTACATCTATCAATATTATATTGTTTTCTGGTTCTGCCCACTGTGTATAATCTGCAAGTCACTGAAAACAAATCACCTTTGCTTTACACTATCACTGAACAGCAAACAATTGTAGGTAAAGAGTTCCGAAGTTGCTGCCAATCCTCTGGCAGCTCTAGAGAGGTTGGTATTCTTAGCGTGATGATATTCAGAGAAAACTTATTTTTAACTCACTATGGAACAGGTGACTGGAAACTCTTTCAAATGTACCAAAATCATTTTGGATGGAATACAGTTCTGTTGAGCTCTGTTGACATTAGCACCACCTGGAAAAGTCCTCTTGTTTCTCATTTCCCTTTTTCCATTTAGGATTCCCATATGTGGTTAGCCTGCTGCTTCCATGTTTAGAAGCTAAAAATGGGTACATAACTGCAACTCACAAGATATAATCACAGGATCAAGACCTAATCATAGATACAAGGAGCCAGGCATTGCAGTAGAAGCCCCATCTGAGTGGAACAGCTTATAGATATCAAATTAGTGGTTTCTGATTCAAAATCATGATGCAACCTCAGACAAAATGAAAAGTAGATGACCTCCCAAACATTCAGGCACATCATAGTTAAACACGGTAGTTCTGAATGGACCAATGGCTGGCTTCTGCTACATCAAACGCCTACCTAGCCAAGTAGACACATTATTTTGTCCAATAGACCACCTATACCAAGCATTATCCTTCTAGGATTCAATGTCTCTTATTTATATCATTTCTCTGTTGTCATCCTTCCCTTGTCCTACACAGATTAAACCTTATTTCCAAGCAGTAAAGCACTGCCCTTCTCATTTGTGCCATCTGAGATATGCCACTCTCTCTATAATCAGAGAGGGCCCTTGAATGATCAGAAAAAGGAAAGACTAACACATTAACTAGCCCATAATCCAGACAGTAGTTCTGAGGCTAGCAAAAGTGTCTAATTTTAGAGATGGACAATTTTTCAGAGGCCCTAGGTGTTTAGTTTTTGAGTGTCATGATGGGAGCAACACACTGAAGATAAATTATGGAAAGACATAAATAAATATTTAATAATTTAGTTTTAAATTTATTTACATGGATTCATTCAATAGATTGAATTGTCATGTTTCTGACGTATGGGCTTTTCAAGTGACTCTGAGGCATTGTTTACCTTAAAAGTCCTTTATTAGCCTAATATACTGGCAAATGCTTGCCCGAAGAAAGCTGGAATCTGAAATCTCCACCCCTTGCACAATATATTAAAACACAATTCTCCACCTTTCTAATTTTGTCATTAATCATATTCTCCAATTAATTTAAATAATCAGTTTCCCTTCCGTGAGAAGACCCGCCAAAGCCTTATCTTCTTAATGAGAGGAATGGCCTTGAAGGTGCATTCCTACTCATTCCCCCTCCTAACCTTAAACTAAAGCAATACACTAGTCTTAAAGCAATACACAAGTTTAACATATGAAACAGCTACTTCTTCAACTCTTGTCAAGCAATAACATTCAATGTTAGCAGCGTTGACATGAATATCTGGTTTCTATCATATGAAACAGATCAATTTAAGGGGGGTGGGTTCTGAAGGCTTCATCCCAAAGCCTGCTTGAGGGAGATAGCTTTGGCACTTTCTTATGAAGATGCTGGAGAGGGACCCGATGTAACACTTTCTAACAACAAAGAAATTTCCCATGTGACAGCTGTAGGGTCTTTATTGAAAAATATTCAGGATGTCTATTGAAAAATATCCAGGAAATCCTGCAAGAGAGAAATGCTTATGTAGCGATCAATCAATTATCCCAGCAGGGTTCCTGTGCCTCAGGCAGTGGCTGACAGACAGCATGGTAAAATGGGCAGGGCTCCCATTACTGTAATCTTCACATGCAACACACCTATCTGTCAAGGCATTGCCAAAGGGATGAATGATGAAAATGCCGGTGATTGTTCCATACTCCATTACACTATAAGATGCATCTTGCACAACTGGGAAATTCCTAAATAGAGCAATGCAAGAAACCTAATGAAGCAGCCAGGGTCTATGGCCTAGATGTGTGGGAAATGTTGCCATGAAGATGAGAAGAACTTGGCGTAGTCCTACATTGGTGTTCAACCATTACTTCAATCTACATCACAAAAGACATGTAAGCATCTATACCAGTGTTTCTTAAACCTGGCAACTTTAATTTGTGTGGACTTCAGTTATCAGAATTCCCCAGTTAGCCTTGATAGAAGGTAGAAGCATCAAGTGGAAGCAAATCAGGAGATTCAGGCAGTCCAAATGAGTAAAAAGATTTATTGCAGGCTTAAGCTCTCTACAAGAATCTGACCTACTAATGGTCAAGGGAAATATGCGGAAATAAAAGGCATTCAAAGTGGGCTGGACTTGTTGTGATTCAGGGTCAGCCTGTGGGTTCGGCATTTGGGTCGGATGACTCAGAGGAGGAGGGGGGTGATGGAGAGGTTGCTGAGGGGGTTGGAGAGCTTGCTGATGAGAGCCCTCAGCCAGGCCCCTCCCACCTGGTCACGACGCAGACCCAGCTGTGTGAGCCTGACAGCATGGATGAAGATGACCCACAGCTGGCCCTGTTCAAGGACGCCCGACGCAGGAGGCAGTCAATCAGTAGTAAACAGAGGAAGGCAATGGGGCACCTCGGAAGGAGTCAGAGAGAAGCCACATCCTGAACTGTATAAAAGGGGAATGCGTGGGAGGGCTGGTTTGCTGAAGGCAACTGCTTGAATAGCTCCTGTTTCATGGTTCGTGTCTTGTTCTGTTTGCTTTTGTATCCATAAATTTGGCAGGCTTAGTTCCAGCCTCTTGCCTTCTTGTAAAAGGGGTTGTCCTTGCTTTTTCTGCAGGGCCGGTAGCAGGCTGGTACAGAACAGGACTCTTGCGGGCATGCAGGGACTCATGACTTATGATACATCTGACCCCCACCCTCAGGCTCAGCCTGGTCATCTCCTACAAGAAGCAGAGGTTTTTTTGTTTAGTTTTGGCTTAACACAATGTGCAAACATATACAACTGTGATTTCTTTAACAAACAATAGTTTTTTAATTAAAAAAATAGTGTGATACAATGTGTGAATGCAGCCACTCTGTGTGTTTGGCTGTTTGGTCACTTCAGTTTCAGTTTATTATTATAACAAGTCAGTTAAGAATACAATACAGTGAAGTGCCATTAAGTCAATTGCACTTACTACCAACTCTATGGGGATACTATGTGACTGTCAAAGGAGGAGTTTGCAAGCATAATATCCAAGAATACAAAGAGCTTAATTTTTATGAATCCTATCTTGCCATATGTTGTCAAACACATCTACACATCTATATGTACATCTACATGCACACACATTTATTTCATTTCTATTCCTTACAGTATATATCTCTGTATAAAATGCACTTGATCTTACTGCATGCTCTAATTCAAGAAGAGCTGATTTTTTTTATCACTGACATTGTAAAAGCAATACTTCAATAGCCAGTTAAAGATTCACTAGATGACAAATACATTCTGAATATTTTCATGCTTTGATAGCAAAGGACTCTTAGTTTTAGCGTTACTGGTGCACTAAGTATGGATTAATTAAGGGATAATCTTTATTGATTCCTAGTATTTGAAACTGAAAATTTCCTGTATGATTCAATTACCATTAAAAGTGAGTCAAGGTATTAAGCCAATTTACTAGGCTATTTATTCTGTTCCTCTCTCTCTCTCTCTCTCTCTCTCTCTCTCTCTCTCTCTCTCTCTCTCTCTCTCTCTCTCTCTCTCTCTCTTTGCATACATACATACAATGCTGCAACAGAAAGATCAATTGCTATATAGTATATATACTAACTAATATCGCTTCCAAAACCAAGAAAAAACCAAATGCACAGGTACAGAATACTGTAGGTGATACCTGGCTCAACAACAGTAAGTATGAAAGGGATCCAGATGTCCTTAAATGGACAGCCACTTAAGTATGCATCCGTACAGTGCTGCAGCTGTCAAAAAAGCCAATGCAGTCCTAGGCTAAATCAACTAGAGCAGGGGTGTCAAATTGCCAGCCCGCAGGCTGGATGCCTCATGGCGAAACTGCACCCACTCCATTGCTGGCAATGGAAAAAAAGTCGCAACACCTCACGACACATCACGTGACGTTGCGAGTTTGACACCCTTGAACTAGAGAGATAGTATTAAGATCTTGTGAAGTGTTAGTAGCATTTTATACTGTACTGGTAAGAGCACATTTGTAATACTGCATCCATTTCTGATCTCCATAATACAAAAAACAATGCTGAGATTCTAGAAACTGTGAAGAAAAGAGCATCAAAAATGATTAGCGGACTGGAGGCTAAACCGTACAATGAATGGTTGCAGGTATTACCTATGAAAAGGACTAATGAAAAGGACTCGGGTGACATGACAGCAGTCTTCCAATATCTAAGGGACTGCCACAAACAAGAGGTGGTCAATCTATTCTCCAGAGCACCTGAGGGCGAGACAAGAAGTGATAGATGGAAGATTATCAAAGAGAGATCCAACTTAGAATTAAGAAGAAATTTTATTTCAGTGAGAACAATTAATCAGTGGAACGTCTGGCATCCAGAAGCTGTCAATGCTCCATCAGTGGAGGCTTTCAAGAGAAGATGGGATGGTCGTTTGTCCACAATGTATAGAGTATCCTGCTTGAGCAGAGGGTTGGACTAGAAAACTCCATGGTCCTTTCGAGCCCTGTTATTCTATGTTCTAATTCTAAATATATGTGATTCTTGATACGTATGTTTACGTATATATGTAATAATAAAATTTTATAGAAAAAAGTGCCCATTTTTCCACCATCTCACCGCCAGTGAGTCTTCTGTCATTTTTTGCCAGCTAATATTTAAGCTTATGCTATGACTGTAAAGCTAAATATCAATTTGATAAACATTTTCATTCTGAATTGCTGCAGAATGCATTTTCCTAATACTTCTGGCCCTCTTCTTAAGTAAGCATGGGTGGCTAGGGCACCACCTAGAGCTCATTCTAGGTATTGGGACCAAGCAAATGAAAGACGGTGGTCTTACTTATAGTATTTGTTGTATTGATCTATTTATTTATGGTCAGGATTCTATCGCAACCATTTACAACTGTTCTGAACAGTTAGAATTTCCTAATAGTGAGAGCAATCAACCAATGGAATAGCTTGTCACCGGAGGTTGAGAGTGCTTCATCACTGAAAGTTTTTAAGAGAATGGACAGCCATACATCTGGAGTGCTATTGGACTAGATGACCTCCAAGGATTCCGTTGAAACATTGCTCCTACACCTTCAATTCTACGCGGGCAAAAACCTGAATGACCAAAGATCCATATATATATATATATATATATATATATATATATATATATATATATATATATATATATATATATATATATGTGTGTGTGTGTGTGTGTGTGTGTGTGTGTGTGTGTGTGTGTGTGTATGTGTATGTATATGTATATGAATATGTATATGTATATATGTGTGTCTATACAGTACACACACACACACACACACACACACACACATATATACACACACACACAGACACTTTTTGTTTATACATAACAATAAATTGTTCTGTGGGAATCAAGGTCAAGTTATATAAGTTTTTGGTGGGCTGAAGCTACTGTTAGAAAGCCCGCCAAAGTAGTTAATCATGGATTGTGATTTATGACACACTATAAGGGTGGGGAGTTCAACTTGTTACTTTGTAACCTTGGGGAGGGAAACTTTCAGTCTTGGTTTCACCTTTGTTTGTGCCAATACTATGTAGCCATTAAATGTGTTCTTTGAAGAAAGCAAATGCCTCAGAGTTCTTATTTCTACTGGTCTCATCTATTGGAACTATGACACAATGATGATGATGATGATGATAGTGATGATGGTGATGGTGATGGTGATATGCATGCAATCATGTCCAACTTTGGCAATTGTATGGGCCAGGTCTCTCCATATCTTCCAGTCTTGCACTGCTTCTTTGAATTTTTCTACGGTCTGGCTGGTGTCAGCATTGATGGTGTCCAGCAACTGTGTTCTTTGGCAGCCTAGTTTCCTTTACCACTAAATTTTACTGCTTTTACCATCTTATTACACTGCACCATAAAAAAATAATTGGAGAAAAATTTGAAAAAATACTACAAATTAAGTCATGTGTCCTACAGAAATGAAAACATTTGATATGGTATCTGTGTAATGTTAGGCAAGCCATGGTCACCTGGGTGCTGTACTCAAATACATTTGGGTGGAAACCATCTAAGAAAGAATGCCACAAAGGCCACTGTCCTTCAAACAGCCTTTGTGATTGGATGATCAAGTAGCCCAAGCTCAGGAGACTGAGGTAGAAGGAACGTCAGCTGATTTTACAGATCTACTCAGGATTACTTTTAAAATAATTACATTCATTAAGTACACACATTTAAAATAAATATTATTACTCAGCCAAACATTACTTTGATTTTATCTTTGAATTATTGTCTATTTCACATAATCCTATTAGGGTAATTTTCTAACAAATTATAAGTAATTTTGTAATGGGTTCAAGTATTTTCTTGTTCTGACCAACATTGTAGCAACAAGAAAAAATAACAGGAATGCAGCACTTCGGGCCGGTATTAAACACAGCCCACATCAAATGAATTTGCCTTCATTGTCACTCACAAACCATCCTTTTTCACCTGTGGGCCTCTAGATATTTTGGGTATTCTGAGCATTATAGTCCCTTTCCATCTGGAAGGCACAAGATGAGAAAAGACAGCTTTATCTTTCCAATGTTCTTCATTTATCTCTTCCAGTTGTTGAAAGATGGCCTTTACCTATTGACAAGTACCAAAAAAGGCATAGGTTTTTTGTCTTCTTCTCGTCCTGGATGAAAGCAAGTTCCCTGTTCTCCCAAAGTTCCTCATTTATAATCACCCAGGAATAAAAACATCCATTTCTTAATAGCAGAGGCACTTAGTTCTGTGAGTAAATTAGATGCAGCTGCTTCTGAGTGAACCAGCTAAACACCCTGCTATTTTATGCTTCCTTTCCCACCCATTAGGACATGAAAAGCTTGGGCTAAAATAATCATGTAAGGGATAGTGGATTGTTATTTGCCCAATTTGAAAATTACATTGGTCCAGCTTTATCACTGAAACACCAATCAAGCAAATTAATTCTATTTTGTGAGAAAGGAAAAAAAATAGTAAGCATAGTTATACTAAGCTATGACTAGTAGCTTAGATTAGAAGAGCTGTAGCATACCAAATTTAAGATTCCTTCTTTGCTATGACCAGGGCAATTGTTTATATGACGATTCTGGATTAGCTTTTTGCAAACTGGCAGCCTCTAGATGAGATTATCCGTACTCTGAAAGGAAAGACAATGACATTTGTTTCCCAGCAGTTCAATCAGCATTACCTGTGGGGTGTACCAGGTTAAGGAACCCGTGACTTGTGTCCAAAGGTGGTTACTTCAGGTATGCATTGTTCATTTTCACTTACTCTTTTTTTCTTTGATCAGTGATTTATAATAAGGAACAATACCACAGCTCATTTGGGTGATTGCTCAATATAATTATTCTGGGGTGACTTTTCATACAACAGAGAGGAAACTGAGTCAATCAGTAGAACGGGGGAAAAAAAATAAGGGCCCCTTGACCACATATGTGCATTATGGCTTTCTCTACATGCAGATGTCTGAGATTTTGATTCAGTTTGCATTTATTCACTTGCCTTCCTACTATAAATGGTATTCAATATAACTACTATAAATTATTATAACAATTACCAAACTCCTCCCCCACTCCACCAAGAAACCCATATTTTAAGGAATACTGTTCCACCCATTGTGCATTTCCTTTCCTTGTTTGCTCAGCCACAATTATGTATGCTGAATTGTTCAAGGAGTGGTTGTCTTTTTGGGTCACTTGGCAGGGCTGGTTTGTCACACCTTCATAAATTCTTTTTGAACCTATATATAGAAAAACTCATCAGACCAGAATATCCTGGGCAAGGCTACATCTCTTTTACACGAACCTCTATCTACAGACAAACATTTGGATTATTTTAATACAAGGTATATATCCACAGCTGATTCTGTAGTTATGAAGTTCAAACTTGACAGCCCTGGTGACCTGATTGCAATATGAATATTGCATAAATGCAAGCAATTCAGTAACTATAAACTGTGACTTTGGAAAAAAAATCTAGTTACATAACTGTAATAGAATAAGTAGTCAAGCTCTTATTATGCATATGCATCAGACCATTTTATGGTCTACTACTGCTGGAGAAAAAAAAACTGGAATGTCACAGTTGCCTGAAACTCAGATAATGTCAAATGCAAGTTCTCCAATGTCAGATCAGTTTTCAATGCAGTAAAAACAAATTCTAATTCTTGTCGTTCATTTCTTCTTTAAATTTGGGTCCTGCTCTTTAGTTCAGAAATGGAAACAACTAACAGAATTCACTCAAAATTCACACATGAAGTCATCACAGTATTCAGAGGGTAGCAACATAAAACCACTTGCTGTAATTTTCTTCTTCGGAGTCAATTTTCTGTTTGTGTGTTGAGCATAGCTATGGTCAGTAGAGCAGGCTTATCAGGACTGTTTCTCACCATGGCACAAAAGGACATTCTTTTGGGGTGAAAATCATAAAATAAATTTATTTATTTATTATTTATTTATTTATTATTTATTTATTTATTTATTTATTTATTTATTTATTTATTTAGATTTATATACCGCCCTTTTACTGAAGGACTCAGGGCGATTTACAGGGCAATTTTTTTAAAAAAATACAATATACAAATTAAAATACAATTAAATTAAATTAAAATACAATACAATTAAATTAAATTAAATTAAAATACAATTAAATTAATAGCCCCAACACTTAAAAATTGAATTAAAAACCTTAAAAACCCCTAAGTCAAATAGCCAGGTTTTTAGGTCCTGGCGAAACGAGCGAAGGTCGGGGGCGATCCAGAGTTCCACCGGCAGCTGATTCCATAGGGCAGGCGGACCCACCAAGAATGCTCTCCGACTGGGAATCACCCGCCGGCACTCCTTGACCAGCGGGACCCTGAGGAGGCCTGTCCTGTGGGAGCGCACAGGATGATGCGCTCCCTGAGATAAAATCCAGCAACCAGAGACATACTAGCCCTCTGTCCTCCTGAAAGGAGGCATGGAATGAAGGAAGGTTGAGCAGATGCCTCTTCTTTCTAAACAGAGAGCAAAACTCTTCAAAGAACCCCCCCACCCCAAAAAACCACATCACGGTAGCCAGCTCAGCATATGACTGAATGAGAATAAAGCTATTCTTTGTGTAAAGAGGTGATTTTCCTAAATCAGCCTGATTCCAAGTGCTCTTCAGCACAGCTGATGCCAGCCATCCAAACACTGAGTAGCTCAGATTCCAAAAATATACACAAATCTTCACTCCTGAATTTTAAGGCCACACGCAATTCTGCCAAATCCCTCAGCACTCTGAACTACATTTCTCAATCTTACCTATGGACTTTAAGACCTATGGACTTCAGCTGGCTGAGGAGTTCTAGGAGCTGAAGTCCATTCATGTTTTTGAAAACCACTGTTCTTAAACCAAACTCTCAGTGGTTTCATGTGGAAGTTGAAATGATCCTGGTGGCAAGGAGGATTATTGTATATTACTCCCCAGATCAAAGGCCCTGCAGCAGAGCAGCAGTTTTGCCTTTGAAATCAATCCTCCAATTTTTGTGAAAATTGAGTATTTCACAAATTATAAAGAAAAAGATCTGATTTTTTGGAAGAATAAATGTTACATGATGAAAAAGACTATGAGCTCATAGTCTGCCTGATACAGAGCCCTTGGTTGGGCTTTGCTGGCAAATGTATTTGCTACATTTACTTTTGCACATTTAGACATATACTGAGCTGGCCTTAGATGTATACTTAACATTTATTTGAAATATGGATCTGGCCATTTGTTCACTGAGCAGTGCTCTTTGCAGTGTGAAGTCCTACAGAAAAAAGGAGATGGCAAATAGTGTTGGCCACATTTTAGTGAACCATGCACGGATTAAAGATTCTTGATGTATATAATCATGGGATATTTCTGACATGTATTTCCCCTGGTACTCCAGCAGTTGCACTGATTAGTTGTCTCTCTAAATCATGTAAAGTTACAGGTAGAAATTTAGAAATTTCAATATGAACAGTTGAAAAGGCTGTCATTATAATGAAACCTTTTAGAAGGCACAGCAAATACCAACACCTTGGTATGCTTATAAAGTTGGCACTGACCCAATGAGTGAAGCCAAGTTATCATCTTGAGAAATAGTTGCCAGTCCAGAACAGAAAAGTGGCAGTGTTTTCATTTCCTTTTTCAATAAGCATCTAGCAATTGGAGGTACTTATGTGATATTCACAGCATGGGTAAACATCAGCACACAGCAAACAAGCTGATAACTTGTGGAAAGAAAGGAAGAAGGGAAGGTCAAAACTACAGACAAAAGAATAATCACAACATAGCCTGGGTGCCACTATTCCAAGATGCTCTATCTGAAGAGCTGGGAATGATGTCTGATTGTTCCAGCATCAGCCACATAGTTGTTATTTCAATGGCCAGCTACAGGATGTCAGAAGCAAGGAACTGAAAAGTCAGTTTTTATTCTTTTAAGATTATTTTTAGAAGGTGATTTCCAGGTTGTGTTTTCAGTTGCTATAGGACAGGGGTATCAATTTCATTGAGGGCCGCATCAGCATTGCGGTTGCCCTCAGGGGGCCAGGTGGGTATGGCCAGGGTGGGCGTGGCCTACTGGGTGGGTGTGGCTAGAGTGCGTATGGCCTACTGGGTGGGCGTGGCCAGCTCTACATCGTTCGCATCAAGGCTGCCTATGGGGGCCTGGGCGGGAGTGGGACAGATCTGAGGGTCTCTGGCAGAAGGAGGGTCTCTGGGCCAGGGCCAAGGCAGTGGGGGCCGTTCCCTTACTGTTTCCAGGATGGCTTTGCGGGCCACATGAAACCACTTTGCGGGCCGGATCCAGCCCCCGGGCCTTGTGTTTGACATGTCTGCTGTAGGAGAAGGAAAGACTATGCTTTAATTAGTAGAGAGCTAAAGTTTTTTTAAAAAAATTAAGATGATTTACTGCCATGTAAAGGGCTCATATTACAAGCTGGAGCTTGATGAACAAATATTTTTGAACACACCACTGGAAGCAACTGTTTATCACCAGATAGGAAGATGTAATAGAAAGCTTGGATATAGCATTATAAATTAAAAGAGAAGGCAGACATATGGGAGGAAAACAGAGAAGTATTCTCAATCCAGGTTAATGTGGGTTTATAATTGTAACATGTGGGTTGTATTTGTTACATATTTTTTTTTATTTTACCACAAAAAATGAGGACTTTTTCTTTACAAACTCAAGAAAAGATTTCTTTGTTGGCCACATAAGATCTGGTCTTCACTAATCATACTGTACTCTGAAGTATTTAATAACCAATATCTTTTGTGCCTCTTAGTTTCCTTTTTTTTATTTTAAGCTTTCATCAACCTTGTTTTTCTGGGTTTATAATTTAAAAATTATAATTATAATTATAATTGACCTGCAGGAAAATGCCATGCAAGTTTATTCCTAATGTACATATTTTTTGCACCAGGATAATTATTCAACAGCCACTCCAATGTATTGTTGTGTTGTACTAGTAAGAGCTGAGCAGACCAAACACAACCAGCTTTAATGAATCAACCATAAACAAAGTTGACAAAATTCTAGCTTTTTGCAAACTAAGAAAGTTCTTTGTTCCCGGTGTTGATTTTAATTGTATGGATTATCATTTCAGTGGAAATGAAAAACAATTTTCTCTCTTCCCCATCACTACTGTTGTATTATATCTGTTGAGATAAAGAAATTTCCTTTTAAACAATGATTATTTCAGATTTACTTCTGCTGGGCGCTCAATTCAGTTCATGCAGAAATCCACTTTGTCTGGGGATTGTGTTTGATGATTCAGTTCTATAATGATTCAGTGTCCTTCAAACTTTTCTAAACTGACATTAATACTATGACTAAGGACAGTATCATCAGCTCTCCCTTCAAGAGATGACAGCAACACGACCATGTGTTTATGTGCATAAATGCTATTGGCTGTTGAAAATCTTATGAGGGGGCCTAATAGACAAGCAATAATTGTCTGATACAGTGACACTGCAGATTGAATAAAATTTCTCTTTCATTCCCAGTTTTATAAAATGAGTGACTCCAGCATAAAGCAAAGTAATATGTCTGTTCTACCTTCTTATCTAAGCTTCCTTCTAGTATTTACTGGGCGCTATGTAACAAAATAAAATTCAATGGTGAAAAAAGTAAGGTTCTACATTTAGGCAAGAAAAACCAAATGTGCAGGTATAGTATAGGGGGTACTTTGCTCAATAGTAGTAACTGTGAGAGGGATCTCGGAGTCCTAGTGGACAATCACTTAAATATGAGCCAGCAGTATGCTGCAGCTGCCAAAAAAGCCAACACAGTGCTAGGTTGCATTAACAGAGGGATAGAATCAAGATCACGTGAAGTATTAATACCACTTTACAATGCCTTGGTAAGGCCACACTTGGAATACTGCATCCAGTTTTGGTCACCACCATGTAAAATGGTGTTGAGACTCTGGAAAGAGTACAGAGAAGAGCAACAAAAATGATTAGAGGTCTGGAGGCTAAAACATAAGGAACGGCTGCTGGAATTGGGAATGTCTAGTTTAATGAAGAGAAGGGCGAGGGGGGACATGATAGCAGTGTTCCAATATCTCAGGGGCTGCCACAAACAAGAGGGAGTCAAGCTATTCTGCAAAGTGCCCGAAGGCAGGACAAGAAGCAACAGATGGAAACTAATCAAGGAGAGAAGCAACCTAGAACTAAGGAGAAACTTCCTGACAGAGCAGTTAACCAGTGGAACAACCTGCCTCCAAAAGCTGTGAATGCTCCAACACTGGAAGTTTTTAAGAAGAGACTGGACAGCCATTTGTCTGAAATGTTATAGGGTTTCCTGCCTGAGCAGGGGGTTGGACTAGATGACCTCCAAGGTCCCTTCCAACTTTACTTTTATGATTAGGTAAAGGTAAAGGTTCCCCCACACATGCATGCTAGTCGTTTCCAACTCTAGGGGCGGTGCTCATCTGCGTTTCAAAGCCAAAGACCCAGTGCTTGTCCAAGGATGTCTCCATGGTCATGTGGCTGGCATGACTAGACGCCAAAGGCGCACAGAACACTGTTACCTTCCCACCGTAGTGGTCGCTATTTTTCTACTTGCATGTTTATGTGCTTTTGAACTGCTAGGTTGGCAGAAGCTGGGACGAGTAACAGGCGCTAACTCTGTTACGGGGCACTCGGGATTCGACCTGCCAAACTGCCCACCATCTGATCGACAAGCTCAGCGTCCTAACCCACTGAGCCACCACGTCCCACTTTTATGTTTAAATTACTATAAATTAGTGTTGAGTACCTGCTCATTCCAAAAGCACCTCCTCATCTGTTTTTGTATTGACTAATATTTAATTTAATTTTAATTTAATAACACTTATATACCGCCCTTCTCCCTGAGGACTCAGGGCGGTTCACAGGGCAGAATAAAATAGCGAATACAAACATTAAAACAGGATTAAACAATAGCCCTAGTTAAGAACAATATAAATACAACGCTAAAACCCCCCCAAAAAAAAATTAAAAAGCGAGAGATAAAACAACCCCAATACTCCCCCTCAGGCTAGGCCGGCTTGTACAAACAGAAATGTCTTAAGATCGCGACGAAAGGAGCGAAGATCGGGCGCCGTCCGGAGCTCTACCGGTAGCTGATTCCACAGCTCCGGAGCGCCCACAGAGAAGGATCTCCCCCTGGGGGCCACCAATCGACATTCTCTGATCGGTGGCACCCTGAGGAGGCCCTCTCTGTGGGAACGCACAGGGCGCAGGGAGCTTGATGCCGGCAGCAGATGTTCCCTGAGGTAATCCGGCCCCATGCCATGGAGTGCTTTGAATACCGTTACCAGTACCTTGAATCTCACCCGGAAGGCAACTGGCAACCAATGCAGCTCACGGAGCAGAGGTGTAACGTGGGAGTATCGGGAGACTCCCAACACCACTCTCGCGGCTGCATTCTGTACCAGTTGGAGCTTCCGAGTGGTCCTCAAGGGCAACCCCATGTAGAGAGCGTTGCAGTAGTCCAGACGAGAGGACACGAGCGCATGAGTGACTGTGCATAGATCATCCCGGCTAAGATAGGGCCGCAACTGACGCACCAGGCGAACCTGTGCGAAGGCCCCCCTAGTCACGGCTCCTATATGATCTTCCAAGGTGAGCCGTGAATCTAGGAGGACCCCCAAGTTGCGAGCCCTATCTACGGGGGGTAATGATTCACCCCCCATAGCTAGAGATGGAATGTCCGAGTAAACCCGGGATGAAGGTATGCAAAGCCACTCAGTCTTGTCGGGGTTGAGCTGGAGTCTGTTCCTCCCCATCCAGACCCGAACCGCCTCCAGGCAACGGGACATCACGTTGAGGGCATCACTGGGGTGGTTTGGGGTCGAAAAGAAAAGTTGGGTATCATCAGCATACTGATGATACCCAACTCCAAAGCCACGAATGATCTCACCCAGCGGCTTCATGTAGATGTTGAACAGGAGAGGCGAGAGGACCGACCCCTGAGGAACTCCACAAATGAGAGACCTCGCGGTCGACCTCTGCCCCCCTGCCAACACCGACTGCGAACGTCCCAAGAGATAGGAGGAGAACCACTGTAAAACTGTGCCTCCCACTCCCAGTCCCCTGAGACGCCGCAGCAAGATACCATGGTCGATGGTATCGAAAGCCGCCGAGAGGTCTAATAGGACTAAGACAGAGGAATGCCCCCTGTCTCGAGCCCTCCAGAGATCATTCACCAGCGCGACCAATGCCGTCTCCGTGCTGTGCCCGGGCCTGAAACCCGATTGGTACGGGTCTAGATAATCCGCTTCATCCAGGACCAGAGGGAGCTGATGCGCCACCACACTCTCAACAACCTTCGCAAGAAAGCGAAGGTTGGAGACAGGACGAAAGTTGTTCAATACAGCTGGGTCCAAGGCAGGCTTCTTGAGGAGAGGCCTCACCACCGCCTCCTTCAAGACGGCGGGGAAGATACCCTCACTCAAAGAAGCCGATATAACTGCCTGGAACCAGCTGCGTGTCCTCTCCCGGGCTGCATAAACCAGCCAGGAAGGGCACGGGTCCAGTAAACATGTGGTGGTGCTCAGCCTCCCCATGATCCTGTCCACTTCCTCCGGAGTCACAGAATCAAACTCCTCCCAGATGATATCGACAAGACCACCCGCGTCCTGATCGTCAGACTCTGCCCAGTCAGAATCCAAACCGGTCCGAATCCGAGCGATTTTGTCCGACAGATGTTGGTTAAACTCCTCGGCACGTCCCTGCAAGGGATCCTCCCTCACCTCCTGATTTAGGAGGGAGCGAGTCACCCTAAACAGGGCAGCCGGGCGATTATCTGCGGACGCAATAAGGGTGGCGAAGTGGTTGGACCTCGCCTCCCTAATTGCAGCGAGATAAGACCTAATATAGGCTCTTAGTCGCAATCGGTCGGGTTCGGATCGGCTGGCCCTCCAACCGCTCTCTAGGCCCCGTCTCCGACGCTTCATCTCCCGGAGCTCCGCAGAAAACCATGGAGCCCGACGGGATCTGCACCGGGTCAGGGGCCGCAAGGGTACAACTCGGTCAAGGGCCTCAGTGGCCGTCCTTTCCCAGGCTTCCACTAAGGCCTCGGCCGAGCTGTGAGCGAGGGAGGCAGGTGGGGACCCCAGCGCCGCCTGGAACCTCTGAGGATCCATTAAGCGTCTGGGGCGGTACCATTTGAGTGGTTCCAAACCCCCACGGCGGGGGGTGGCAAAACGGAAGACCAGCCGCAGGAGATGATGATCGGTCCATGACAGGGGCATAATAATTGGAGAGCCCCCACCAAGATCATCTAACCACCGTCCAGACAAGAAAACAAGGTCAAGGGTGTGGCCTCCTTCATGAGTCGGTCCCGTAATTACTTGCGTCAGGTCCATGGCCGTCATGGAAGCCATGAACTCCCGAGCCAACTCAGATGATCCTCCCAGCGATGGTAGGTTGAAGTCCCCCAAAACTATAAGTTTCGGGAACTCAACCACCAGCCCAGAGAGGACATCAAGCAGCTCAGGCAGGGCTGCTGCTGCGTGACTAGGCGAAAGGTACACCAGCAGCAAGCCCAACTGCGCACCAGGGCCGCATCTCAAAAAGAGAGACTCACACCCGACTGTCTGGGGAACGGTGGCCTCCCGCGGACACAAGGTCTCCCTCACAACAACAGCCACTCCCCCACCCCTACCCTGAGCCCGAGGCCGGTGCAGCACCCGGAAACCTGGTGGGCAAAGATCAACCAGAGGTACACCGCCCTCTGGGCCCAACCAGGTCTCCGTGATGCAAGCCAGGTCAGCCTGCTCACCCTCGACCAAGTCTCGAACGAGAGGAGCCTTATTAATGACCGACCTGGCATTCAAATACACCAGCCGGAGCTCAGGAGGCTGCTCATCCTCACTCCCGGGACCTCGGGGCGGAACCAGAGGGTCGGAGTGCCTCACCGCTTGTAAACAGCGGAGAGGCCTTCCCTGAGACCGATACGGCCCTCTGTTCCTACACCTGCTGCCATTCCCTATCGTCGTGGGAATGGACAATCCCACGACTGGCCCTGGAGCCCCAGAAGCAGCCGACCCCCGCTCCTCCCCTCCGCGATCAGCCTCAGCACTAGCCTGAACAAAGGTAGTTGGACTGCCCCCCTCGTCCAAACCACCAAAAAAAGAACCCTCCCTCCTCCCTAACCCCCAAAAAAATTTTGACAAAAAACAGATCAAGGACCTCCTATTAGGTTTACGTCGGAGGCCCATAGCCGTGCCCGGCCATCTCTCAGAATCCCAATAGATGGGACCTTCCTCGAGATTATACTCGGCTGGAAAGGCGGGCCGCCTCCAGGAAGGGGGAGCACCCCTGAGGGCGAGCAAGTCCGTAGAGGAGTACCTAAAACAAGGCATAAAGCAGTCCAGATATAGGCAGTCCATAATCAGTTGATTTAAGGAGGAACCAAACAGAGAGCAAATAGAAGTCCCGAGCCTCCACCCAGCCGCTGCCACTCAGCTGGGTGTCACCCCAGGACAGGCCAACCACCGCCCTCTCACGACGGTTGGAAAGCCTATACCAGGGGGGGAATGGTCCGAAACATCCATCCTGGGTACAGCATGTCCCCTAGAGCTCTCACCTCTAGGGGCAGCAGATGAAGTTCAGGCCACCCTCTCACTGTGGCCAGTACCCAGGGAACTCTGAATCCTTTGGGGCCGATATGTGAATATTGACCAAGAGGTCTCTACTGAAAGTTGTCTGGCATAATTGGATGCAACATCAGTACAGCAATAGCTGCCTGAACTGTGACTTTTTCAAACAGGCAACAAAAGAGGACCAAACTTTCAGGCAAACCAGGAGAAAAACATGAAAAACAACCAGGAAAAAACACCGTAGTGTTCCCTATTTTTCTACTTGCATTTTTACGTGCTTTCGAACTGGCAGAAGCTGGGACGAGTAACAGGCGCTCACTCTGTTATGTGGCACTTGGGATTCGACCTGCCAAACTGCCGACCTTCTGATCAACAAGCTCAGCATCCTAACTCACTGAGCCATCGCGTCCCTATAGATATGTCATAGGTATACAAAAACCATGGCAGGGAAGCACAAAAATCTGCTGCGAATAAGGAAAACAATCAAAAGGCTGACCTATATTATACTAATGTCAACTTATGTCAGCAACGCAGAATGTCCAAAGTCCTTCGGGAGAAGGGCGGTATAAAAATTTAATTAAATAAATAAATAATAATAAATAAATATATTGTAATATAAGAATTGGGGATGAATAATTTATTTTCTAGGGTTTTCTGTAAATATTCAACCTGAAAGATGGAGGGTTAGAATGGAACCTTCTTCCATATGTGAAGTGTTTTTCCAGTGAAAATGCTATAGACCAATTATTTTCTATAAGCTTCTCTCATCTCAGACACAGTTCTTCTTGGCATGGAAACAATCCATATTTTCCACGTGATCCACTAAATTAAATCCTAATTACAATTTTTTACATTTACTATTACATATTATATCTTTTGCTTATTAGTTACCCTTCTCTTTTCCCAACAATTTCAGAATCCATATTATAAATCAGAGATAACATTTCATGTTCGTATATGATTGCTTTGAATTATGCATCACTGACCTTAGAATAGAACAGTTTGTGGGCATGTATTTAAGAAGCATTTCAGTGCTTACACATAATTGCCGCTGTTCTTCAGTTTGGGTAGAACTGGGGAGGGAGCTATTATATGTTTTGCAGCATCAGGCTCTAAACCTCCAGATGGGATGATGTCATAGCAATGTCACTCACCACACCTTATTATATTACTTGCCTTTTACGTAATTCCACTTAGCTTGCTCTAGTTTCACAGGATCACATTCATTTCTTAATCAAGTTTTGAGATAGTGCAACTCAACTGTCCTTGGGAATCATGGGTCAACCATCTCTACAGGATATATACTACTGAATAATCTATGAGCTGGCCTTAGTGGCAACTGGATTTTTACATGAAAAATAACAAGCTTTCAGTATGCACTCACTATTGTGATGCTCCTTACAAATACCTTTTTCTAAATATAGCTGCTGAAAGTTTCTAGAACTCTTCAGTCAACCACTTAAAAATTGAAAATTACAGTAAGTACTTTTCACATGTTGATAAACACATACTGAAATAAATATCAATTGGTCTATTTTTCTATCCTCAAGAAGTAGTGAAAGTTTCATACTGAAAGTTTCATATATCATAGATTCATGATATCTGACAGTACACAAATATGTATCTCTTTGAGCTGTGGGAAAAAACCCTCATCTTGAGGAATAGCAGCTATCCTCTTGCCAAATATACCCCATGCACTCCAAAGGAAGGTGAGAGTGTCACTCAAAATCTGGCCTTGAGAATTGGACAAGGGTATTTTATTTATTTATTTATTTATTTATTTATTTATTTATTTATTTATTTATTTATTTATGGGACTTATATGCCGCGCTATCTCCCGAAGGACTTAGGGCAGCTAACAACAATAAAAACAACAATACAAAAGTTAAAAGAAATTAAATAAACAGCCCCAATAAATAAGTTAAACTAAGCAATTAAAAATTAAAAAACATTTTAAAAAACCCTGTCATCAGTCCAGGTCAGCCTGATGAAAAAGGAATGTTTTAAGGCCACAGTGAAAGGACCAGAGATCCGGGGCCATCCGGAGCTCAAGGGGGAGTTGGTTCCACAGGGCTGGTGCTCCCACAGAGAAGACCCTCCCCCTGGGGGTCGCCAGCTGACATTGTCTAGCCGACGGCACCCTGAGGAGGCCCTCTCTGTGTGAGCGCACAGGGCGATGGGAAGTCGTTCCCGGCAGCAGACGGTCCTGCAAATATCCTGGGCCTAGGCCATGTAGGACTTTAAAGGTAAGTACCAGCACCTTAATTTTATAAGGCTTTCCTGTAAGATGGAAATACATATGCCAGTAATACTTTAATGGAGGAAAACGAAAAGGTGAAGATGGAAGGTATCCATCACACTAGCTGGCTTTCATTCTTTCCAAGAATTTCTATTTCCATACACACCAATTATAATGCATTTGCGCCACCACTTATTAAAAGACTAATATGTCTTCTTCAAATTAGCTCACTGCAACTGGATCATGGCTTCTATCATTACCATGTAGCATGATTTATAAAATTGTAGGCTTGAGGTAGTAGAGTTTAGATCTGGATCTTGGATCTAGTACAGACTTGGATCTTACTAAACTGCAAAGGGTGAAATAAGCGAAGGCAATCATGAAACCCATAAACTTCATCTCCTATTCTTCAAATTTAGCCAACCTTTTTTTTTCTTTTGTTACAAAGTCTTCTAAAGTAACAGAAGCCTGAAAGACAATAGATGGACTGAGTCATGCAGCGGAATTAATGAAAGAAGGTAAAGATTCTGAAATGAGAAGACAATTGCTGAAGGAAGAATCCCTGAGGCTGCCATAGTCATTCTCTGACCACATCTATGCTCTCAAATGAAAGCCACTTTGAATTCATTTAGTAGGTCTCCTGATTTCCTAACATTAAACATCCATCTAAATATAGACAGATTAATATAATATTCCAAATGTATAAAATATTAATATGTTGCTTCTATCTCCAAACATTACTGACGACTCATTTGGTGAACTTTTCCTTTCCTCTCTTTTCCATTCCATTTTGAGTACACAAGTCCTGTTACTTACTGCTTAGTTTAGAGTTAGTGTGAGTTGTTCGTTCTTTTCTTTTTGACATGTTTTTTACAAATTTTAAAGAAACAGCTAAAACATTATGTGAGATGCAATTCCCAGAAAAGACTCAGAAAACACAATTCTCATTATCTGAAGGTGGGATGTGGTAGTAGGCATATTACTCCACTCCAAAATATCAGGGTCTCATTTTATGAATAATAGAAGCCTTCAATTAAACTGAGGTTTTCTTATCAAGCTCTTCAGCTTATGACTATCGCTTCAGATTGCTACAAGAGAGGAGAGAACCTTTAGGGACTGAGGCCACATCAAATCTTGTGTGATACATTAAGATCCATACTGAGAAATGTGTGTAAAGAAGATGGGAAAGCCTCATTAGAAAAAAATTTAGAGACTAGCTTAGCGCCTGCACAGTCTTAATCAGTGCTTTTTTTTTTGTAAAAGAAAAAGGTGCCGGAACTCACACATGTCATACAAACCTGTCTTGCCTACCCTACAAGGTTCCATCCAAAAAAGTGCCGGAACTCTGTTCTGAGCATTCTATGAGAAAAAAATCCCTGGTCTTAATAAATGGAGATTTTACTGAGAAATTTCTGTGAAAATACTTTAGTAAATAAAGAAGCCAAATTTGGGATGCAGGAGCAGAACAGGTAGGAAATGGAGAAGAGCGAAACAAGTTTGCAAATAAAATTAATCTATTTTATTTATTTTGTATCTGTTCTCAACAGTGTCTCACATTTTGAAAATATTTTTTTCACAAGAAACAAGAAGAAGGAGTGCCTTTGGGCTGCTAGATGGTGATTCCACAAAACAAAATGAGTGAAGTTATATTTCATATTTCATCTATTTATTTATCTATTTAACACACCCCCCCCAAAGATAATAAAAGATAATAAAATTGGATATCTATCACCAATGCTAGAAAAATGCTTTGGTAGAAGATGCTTTTTAAGGCCATGTTTATATCTGCAGAATTTGGATTTACCTTTATTTTAAACCCAGAATATGTACAGGAATGTATATGTAATTTCTGAAAAGAAAAACTATTCAAAAACAGTATTCCTCCTTTTTACCAGCTAAATATGACATCATGTAGTTCTATGTCTGAAAAGGCACCACAGAAGATGCATGTTGGAATAGATATTTGAGGGAAGCATTAAACTAATAGGAAAAGGAATATTGGAGGTGGATTTAGCTGTCTGTTAGAATGTTGTTTTGTATAATTGTCAATAAATTCAAATAAGGCCAAACAATGTAAATCTTCAGTGATCCTCTTTCAATGGTAACCAGCTCAAGAAGTGTTATACTCCTGAGACTTCTCACCATATTCAGGAAGAAGAATAAGTGAACTACTATTTTTGATCTACTTGGAATCCTTGGAACATAGATTATCTGATCTTTCTATAGCCAACTGCTGACACTGAACATTGCGTTCAGAAAGCTGATGCGGCAACAAATATAAGTAATGAGTGAAGCAAGAAGTTTTGCAATATACTAAAAATGGTTGCTTGGCTGTTCTGTGTAAAATATAGTTTATTGCCTCCAAAACTAATTGTTCAGGGAAGCTGTTTTTACACTATGCCTATTCCATCATCCTTACTCCACTATGTGAACATGAAAAGGGTAAGATACCTGGTAACCTTAAAAAACTTTGACCTATAATTCCCATACACTCTACTTGTGATGGCCAGAAATTATAGTAGATTAAAATATCTGGCAGATGTCAGATTATTTAGCCCAGGACTAGTGAATTTTTTATGTTTTCAAGGTAATAACAAATTTTATTAACTTTCAAGTAAACACCGATTAATTTTGCTTCATTATTTTATTTAGTTTTGCTTTTTAATATGAACAGCATCATAGAACAGATGTTCCATGAAGAGCTATAATCTTGTAGGCAACTGCTGGATTTTATTAACCTAAATCAAGCCAACTTTTTTGAAGCCTGTTTAGAAAGTCTAGTTGGAAAGATCTTTAGGAATGTCATCACTTGCTTGTAAATGTGAAGGGTAAAGTTTACTTGCTGACAGCTAGATTACTGCAAAGCAGCAACTAACATTAGAGAACTGGCTAAGAAAGATCAAACATCAAGAACATTACTCATTCAATGTTGAAGCGACTTTTTTAGCTTGTTTCAAAGGTAATTTGGGAATCATGGGAATATGGACATGGTTGGAATAGCTCGTCTTCTTCCCACTTCGTGGAGACACTATTAAATTACAATGGTGCAAAAAAAATCTTATCAAGTATAGTCCTAGAACAAAGGATTGTGAAAGCAAGCTAGAAGAAATAACAGAGATGTAGCAACAGGTCAGCTATAGCGTGACAATGGAAATATTGTTATTTTCTACTGCAATTCCCCATGTCTAAGCTGCTTCTGCCTCACAGTTTGCATACATTTTTTTTCAAATTGCATATTCCTCAATTAAACAGGCTATGTTGTTGTAGAATTGCTTCTGACAAGTGCGCATTAAGTGACACACACATGTGCTTCTGAAAAAATCTCACTATGTATTTGATTAATGAAGGGAAATAATTATTTGGGGACAGAATTTTTTCTAGTTCTAATAATCTATCCATGGAATGTGTTAATGCATTATTTCAGTATTTCTCAACCTTGACAACTTGAAGATATGTGCACTTCAACTCCCAGAATTCCCCAGCAAGTCTGGCTGGGAGTTGAATTCTGGGACTGAGTTCCACCACATGCTTATTGGACCCGTGCCCTTCTTGGCTGGTTTACGCAGCTAGGGAGAGGACACGAGGCTGGCTCCAGGCAGTTATATCTGCTTCTTTGAGTGAGGGTTATTTCCCCACCGTCTTGAAGGAGGCGGTGGTGAGACCTCTCCTCAAGAAGCCTGCCTTGGACCCAGCTGTATTGAACAACTTCCGTCCAGTCTCCAACCTTCGCTTTCTTGCGAAGGTTGTTGAGAGTGTGGTGGCGCATCAGCTCCCTCTGGTCCTGGATGAAGCGGATTATCTGGACCCTTACCAATCGGGTTTCAGGCCCGGGCACAGCACGGAGACGGCATTGGTCGCTCTGGTGAATGATCTCTGGAGGGCTCGGGATAGGGGGCATTCCTCTGTCCTAGTCCTATTAGACCTCTCGGCGGCTTTTGATACCATCGACCATGGTATCCTGCTGCAGCGTCTCAGGGGATTGGGAGTGGGAGGCACGGTTTTTCAGTGGTTCTCCTCCTATCTCCTGGGACGCTCGCAGTCGGTGTTGGCAGGGGGGCAGAGGTCGACCCCTAGGACTCTCGCTTGTGGAGTTCCTCAGGGGTCGGTCCTCTCGCCTCTCCTGTTCAACATCTATATGAAGCCGCTGGGTGAGATCATTCGTGGTTTTGGAGTTGGGTATCATCAATATGCTGATGATACCCAACTTTTTATTTCGACCCCAAACCACCCCAGTGATGCCCTCGCTGTGATGTCCCGTTGCCTGGAGGCGGTTCGGGTCTGGATGGGGAGGAACAGACTTCAACTCAACCCTGACAAGACTGAGTGGCTGTACATTCCGGCTTCCCGAGACACCTGGGATGTTCCACCTCTTTCTATGGGGGGTGAGCTTTTACCCCCTGTGGATAGGGCTCGCAACTTGGGAGTCCTCCTAGATTCACGACTCACTTTGGAGGATCACATAGTGGCCGTGACTAGGGGGGCTTTTGCCCAGGTTCGCCTGGTGCGCCAGTTGCGGCCCTATCTGGATCGGGAGGCCTTGTGTACGGTCACTCATGCGCTCATGACCTCTCGCCTAGACTACTGTAACGCTCTCTACATGGGACTTCCCTTGAAGACTACTCGGAGGCTCCAACTGGTACAGAATGCGGCCGCGAGTGTTGTCTTGGGAGTTTCCCGGTACTCCCATGTTACACCTTTGCTCCGTGAGCTGCATTGGTTGCCAGTTGTCTTCCGGGTAAGGTTCAAGGTTTTGGTTATGATCTTTAAGTCCCTACATGGCATGGGTCCGCGATACCTCGAGGACCACCTGCTGCCGGCGTCGACTCCCCTCCGCCCTGTGCGCACCCACAGAGAGGGCCTCCTCAGGGTGCCTCCTGTCAAGGAATGTCGACTGGTGGCCCCCAGGGGGAGGGCCTTCTCTGTGGGTGCTCCGGCGTTATGGAATCAACTGCCGGTCGAGCTCCGGATGGCATCAGACCTCCGATCCTTCCGTCGCGGGTTGAAGACCCATTTATTTGAACTAGCGGGTCTGGCCTTATGGGGGTACTTGGGTTTTTTATTGGTTTGTTTTAGTATTCTGGTTTTAACTTGGGCATTAATTTAATTATTTTTTAATGTTTGTATTGGTGTTTATATTTATGCCCTGTGAACCGCCCTGAGTCCCTTTGGGAGAAGGGCGGTATAAAAATCTCAATAAAATCTCAATAAATTAAATTAAAATATGCTTGTGCCCCCATTAGTGTTTGATCTTGATTTATTGTTTGGATGTACTAAAAGAAGAAAGAAAAAAGGGAAGGGGGGAGAAAAATAAAACATAGATGGGGGAAAGAAAATGTTTCTGGTGTGCCTAGAAAACCATTTAGTATAATTTTGAAACTCATAATTAACCTTAACTACATTAAATAATATTGAACATCTTTTTCCCTTACATGGAGAGTGAGCAACATATCAAGGACCTTTTCTGGATCCATTGAAAGATCCATTTTCAAGGTCTTTATCAACTTTCAAAGCATTTGTCGGAAATGGTATAGGGTTTCCTGCCTGAGCAGGGGGTTGGACTAGAAGACTTCCAACTCTGTTATTCTGTAAAATCAGTTATATAGCTATCACTAAAGAAGTTAGAAAAACATTATTTTAAAAGGCACAATGTATTTATCACCCAGATTGTTGGGGGCAATATGCTGACTCTGTAAATCACTTAGAGGGGGCTGCAAAGCACTCTGAAGTGGTATATAATTCTAAGTGCTATTGCTATTACAGTAATAACAATTATGTATTTATTTATTACATATATTTGTCATTATATACTTTCAATAGTATTAGAACATATTATTCCAGTATATGTCTCATATCACTGAATGGGATAACCTTCTGGATAAGGAGTTTTTCCTGTTTTGATAGATTTAATGTTATCTCTTACATCTGGCAGAGATACAAGTTCAGTTAAATAGGCAACTTGATTGTGCATAATCTTCAAATTGAGTCTTAATGTACCAGTCAGTATAGCTTTAGAGCACTTGAAGTTGGGGCCTTTTATATTGTTTCTTTTATATTTTTATTATAGTTAATGTGAGCTGCCCAGAGTTATGGCACACAAGATGGGTGTCCATATAAGTCAAAGAAATAAATACAGGCTATATTATGTAAAAAATATTTCCTATTATACTTGATTATATAATCAAGAATTTTAAAAGGATAACATTTCATTGAGTCAACAAGAGACTAATAATTTACCAAGTGTTCTGATTCACAAGCTATATCTTTGCTTTAAATATTTAAATGAATAGTCTGTATCAAGGGCATAACAAGAATTAAGCTTCTCTTTAGTGCAGGTAGATCTTGACTTACAAACACTCGTTTAGTGACTGAAGGCACAATGGCACTGAAAAAATGACCTATGACTGTTTTTCATATCATTGCAGCATCCCCATGGTCACATGATCAAAGATTGGACCCTTGGAGACTTCCAGTTTGCCATCACGGCGCTGGCAGACGCATGGTGGCGAGCTCTATCTCCAGCGTTCGGTTTTATCCCACTGGGGGATCTGGAAAGTGTTGAAAGTCACCCTGTAGGAGCGATGAACAAGGATCCGGGGCAGCTCTTCAAACCGATGGGAAAAAGATCAGCCATAGAAACATGACTCATCACTTAGCTGCTGACAGCTGAAGTCAAACTTACTACCAAGCACATTGAAAGCAACGCAGATGAAGCTGGGTGAGATCTTATCTTCTCTTTACCTTAAGTACTTTCCTGTAAAAGCCTTTTGAGGTATCTTCCTCCTTGAGGAGAGAGGGAAGGGAATTTCTATCCCACCCTCTAAGAAAAGCGGCATCTGACTCCCCAGGGGAATCAAGCATCAAAAAGAACAATTTTAATTTAAATTGGATTTATATACTTATGAAACTTGGGGACCAAAAAGTGTCCTATTTTTACTGGAGACTCTTGTTATTATCTGCAAAAAAGAAATAAAATTGGAAAAAGAACCTAGAAAAATTCAGGATTTAAAAAACCTTAAATGGTACCAGTGACATCTTGTGATGAAGCTTGGTATGGCAATTTGTTATTTCCTAAAAAGAGACTTGGCTCACATCCCAGACCTAGATAAGACTTTCCTGACCTTGGCACTATGTATGAGAGATTCAACTGTAAGAGAACAGCTGGGCATTGAAATTGGCCTACTTGAACTGTGAATGTAAACCCTTACTGACTTTTGCTAACAAACAACTTTTACTAGAAAGATTGTTTATAAACACGTGAAAGAGATGGATGACCAGGAAAAATCCTTTCCATGATAAAAGCAATACATGAAACTATCCTTTCAGCTTGTGATAAAATGAGACCTAAAACAAAAGACTAAGACGCCAGCTTAGATGCACAAAGCCAAATTTTGATTGCAACTAAAGAACCAACAATGCAGAAGACAACAGAAGTGAAACAACCAAATATTAGGACAGAGGACTCAACTGACCAACAAGTACAGCTGATGGATAATTCAGACAAGGAAGTGACAATACTGAAAATGGAAATGACTTTCTATACAAACCAGAAGAAAGTTGAGAAAAAAGAACAGACTAAATTGAAGACAAATATACCAGAGCAAACAGGGCGGACTGGACTAACAGAGCAACAATCTAATGAATACAAATGGGCCAGTCCTTCCAGAAAACTGGCAATCAAATTGTCCCCTTTAGTTCAAATAACATATATAAGAATGGAGGGAGATTTATTTGATGATTTAAAAGTGCTGATATGGGAGCCTAGTTGGCAAAGGAAGAAAGCTAGAATAAGGTTGAAAAAATTGGGGGTTTTGATTTATTAGAGGGGATTTTATATTGTCAATTAGAGGGTTAAAAGGAGATGTTGAGATAAGGGGAAATTTGGTTATTAGATTTGAAATAGTTGGAAATCAGTGGGAAATGATTTGTTTAATATTGAAAAATTAGATTTAAAAGGGAAATGAAAATTAATTATCAATAACATGTTTGATTTATTGATTAACCCAGGCAATATATATAATGGTTTTGATCTATCAAAGGGGATGTTCTATTATCAAATAGATGATTTAATATGGTGGGAAATAGATAATTTTTAGGAAATTACATTTAAATAGGTAAAATGTGCATTTTGGACTTTATAGTTTTACAGATATTATAGTTTGTTATGAAGTGAGATAAGGGAAATTTTGGTTACCCAAAATTGGTTTGAAAATTATGGATATTAAAGGTTAAATTGGAACATTGATGAGAAATTAAAAATTAATAAGAGAATATGGATTGCTTATGAAGACTAATTAAGATATGTATAAACTAAAATGTATTGATAAATGTAATAATGATGTTTTCATTGAGTTGATACAATTAGAAATGTACTAGCTTGAATATGAGATAGTAAATGTTAAGGGGAAAAGAGAAGAAATATTTGAGGATGTAACCTGAGTTTTGTACTAAAGATTTTATTATTGATTATCCCAGCCACCACACTGCTTTTTAAATACTCAAATGTAAAATTGGAAAACCAATAAAATATTACAAAAAATAATAATAATTGGGCCCTTAGTAACTGGCATGTATTTACAACAGTTGCTCTATTCCGGGGGTCATGTGATTGCCATTTCTAATGTTCCCAGCCAGCTTCTGACAAGGAAAGTTAATCGGAGGAAGCGAGATTGCTTAATGACTACATGATTCCCTTAACAACTGCAGTGATTTGCCTAACAACTGTGGCAAAAAAGTGGGGCAAAATTCACTGAACAACAGCCATGCTTAGCAACAAAAATGTTGTGACTGTAAGTCAGGGACTACCTGTAGCAACAGAAATTTCATATACTTTTGGTGCAGGTTATCTAGAATATGTGCTAAATATCCCTTCAATTATTTTACTTCTTCATTTTTTTCATAAAATATAGGTAATAATAGTACAGGGGAATAGCAAAAGTCATGTCCCATAAACAATTTATCATATAAATTGCATTAAGCATTCAAATTGGTTGCAATTTTCTTGTAAATAGTTTATTTGCTTGATTTTTTAATTTGTATGACCTTGCTTGACTTTTGAATATTTCTTAGTATGGTGAGGGGTTTTTTATTAAAAGAAAATTAATAAAATATACTGCAATTGGCTTATGGGACATGACTTCAGTGTACTAAGTATATACACATACACAGATATACACATAAACAGATGTATTATACATACCTTAAAGGTGTCTCAAACAGCCTAGGCATTTACATAATATATATTGATATAAAAGAATCTTCAAACTCTTGTTGCAGCTGATTTATAAAACATGAAGCCTTTAATAAAGATTTATTTAAATATCATCTAGAAAAAAGGGATAACCTTTTCCTGTAGTTTACTGACAAATGTACCAAACTAAGGTGCTGGATGCCACATTGGAATAAATCTGCAATTAAATAGCTACTAAATGAAATCAAATCAAATCAAAGTTTTTCATAATTCCTGCAAGATTCTCCTTGAAGACCTTCAAGTCCACCAGACCTTCAGTGACATTTTTAGAATAATGTGTTCCTCTGGCTAACTTTTATTGATTTTGAAGATTAAGCTGGGTCATCCAACTTAATAATTGGATAGAGAACAATTCTGAACAGTCCATAGATGTTGACTAGATTGAGAAGTCAAAAAAGCAGCCTAGATGAAGGCCCTGCTGGATCGGGATATCATGACTTAGATGCTTCAGTAAATAACAAGAAAACAAGCAAACAACTTTCTGAAGAAAAAAATCATGAAGATTTTCAGGAGTAAGTTTAGCTTAGCAGAGGCAATGTTTTTACATGAGAATATTGCCAGAATCCCAATATATCTTATCTTATCTTTTCTGAGCTGGGTCCTCCAAATCAAATATCATTTTAAGGTATAATTTTGCAGTAGCCTCAAGTATAGTTGACAAGAAATAAAGTTACCAATACCCAAAGCTGGTAAAAAACTAAAGAAAACCACATGAGTTTTCGAAGGGCTGAAATCTAGTATGAAATTCATTTTTATATGAAGATGAAGGAAAGCACATACAGATCTCAAGGGTATATACAAAAGTGCTTCCTAATGGTGTTAGTCAAAGGCAAGAGGGCTCAGGTAAAATATAAACAATTTTTTTTATAAATGTTTGTTTTCCTATAAACAAGGTATTCTTGTTTCTGCATGAATCACTATTTTGCTGCTGAATTTATGAAAACACTCTGTGTAACTGGAAACTAGTATGTTATTCATTTCTAGGACAAAAGGATGGTCAGGTTGTCCTTACTGAACCTATTTTCCCAAAATCTTCTTGGAAAATTAAAGATTGGTTTAGACGCAGCCTACAGAAAATCTTTAACTTGGAAATAAATGTGCCCTTGTTTTGAAACCAAAATTTTACACACAGACATAGGTGGTTCCTCAAATGAGGATCATGACCCAACTTTTCAATCCTGGATCATTTAGGGCACTGGTGTCAAACTGCCAGCCCACAGGCTGGATGAGTCACGTGGAAGCCACGTCCACCCCAGCTCCAGCAAGGGGAAAAAAGTAGTGATATGTCGCGACACATCCCGTGACATGGCGAGTTTGACACCCCTGATTTAGGGGGTATAGATAGACTAGCTCTTCCTTTAGGCTGCTAATCATGAATATGATGATGCAATGGCAACCATTTGTAAGCTAATTATGGATCTATTTTTACTGACTGGCAGAAGCATAGTGTTAGATTTATTTATTTATTTATTGCTGTGAATAGCTAAATAACTTGTCCAACCTTGAAGACTACGTGTTTTGACGGGAAGGTGACAGCAAAAACACCTTTGGTTAATCCCTGGGGTACACAAAACATGCATAAATTAACAACTTCAATCAGAGCCGGTTTCATATCACAAATGGATTTTAAATCAAAACAGAACTGATGTATTTATTGAATTTCAATACAACAGGTCTATCTTATGCCTCTCTTCTGTAAATTATTATTTTTCGTGAGAATTTCCTAGAAATGTCATTAAGGAAGCAAGATGATCTGCTTTTTAACTGTAAAAAAATATCACGTGACATCATTTAAATAATTCCAATGTTGTCATCCCAAACCTTAAACCTTTCGACCTCTCAAATATTGGCAAAACTATAGCAATGAAATTCAGGTCTTTTTCCAGTGAATATTACTGGCATTTTATGGTTACACTATGGGGCCATGTTTCATGCAGGACATTGATTAGCCCATATCTCCTTTAGAGTGAGATGTAGAGAGTGCTACAAAGTATAATTCAGTCCTGTTCTATCTTTTTCTCTTCTACTGCTATGTACTACTGCTATCTCATTATTAGACCTCTTAATATGAATTACTAATTGATTTATTTAAGGCAGATTAATTTTATTGGCATTTAATATTGTTAATTAACTTAGGTTTCGTTGCATTCTATTTCAGTACATTTTAAATGAATTACAATGGTTTAGATGTTGCTGGTATCTTGCAAGTGATATTTATTCACTAGGAACTGGTTTGACCTCAAAATGTAAACAACATGACACTTTTTTAGAGAACGAGCAAGCCAGAGATCTTCCAGAAGGGACTCTGGCATGGAACAGAATTCACTGGCAACCATTTCTAATCAAAATGCACAGGCCCCTAAATAAATACCTTTGTGAAAGGGAAATAATTTCTGGAATTAATATATAAAAAGAGATACGCTTTTAAAAACTACAGTAGTTTGCATACATTTATATTGTAAAAGGTTGCATCGGGAGGAGAAAGAAGTACAGAAATATTTTCATTTTATAAAAATAAGTATGATGTAGTGATTAAGATTATACCAACAGAGGAGAATATTTGTAGCTCAGGGTTGAAGTGAAAGGGTCCTTGGTGCTCTCTGATCTTGGTTGTTTTCTTGCAGATGTTTCAGTACCCAAACTAGCTAACATCATCGGGATTAAGATTATAGACTAAGATCTTCAACCAAAACAGCTCAAAATAGACGTTGGGTTGGGAATGCTCTTTCGACCCATCTAATCTTAAGGAAATGCTATTGGAAGGAGGGAGGATAAAAGAGTGACACTGAGTGCTATAAATCAGGAGATTTCAAATTGTGCTCCATACAACAGGATTCTGGAGGAACTTAATGAGATTCTGGAGGAACTTAAATGAGATTCTGGAGGAACTTAATGAGATTCTGGAGGAACTTAATGAGATTCTGCAAGACACTAAAGACAAACCAATCAACACCCCCCCAATACACACACAAACATACACACACACACACACACACACACACACAAAATTCCACTCAGACGCAACCACGGGCACCCATTGTAATTTATCTAGCACAATGGAAAGATAGATCTTATTCGCCCATAAGAAACACAGCTTCCTTTTCCCAGCACAATTCTGTGGCCTGAAAAAGTTGAAAACTTATGTTGTAAACATTACCTTTTGCTCCTGGAGATACAGCAAGATATAGCACACAAACCAGTGGTGGGATTCAAATATGTGAACAACTGGTTCTCTGTGTGGATGCCACTTCCGGAAGTCCATTCTGGGCCTGGACAACAAAAAATTAGCTACCAGTTCTCCCAAACTGGTGCAAACTGGCTGAATCCCACCACTGACACAAACACACACATACATACACTCACAAACAGACAACACCCAACACATACATATACTTCAGAAAGTGGCAGATATGTAAGAGTAAATCATTCAAATGAAGCTCAAATCTGGATGACTTCATGGACCTTACCCATTTCCTTCTAGGATAGTTCTTCACTTTCCCAGATTAGCCAATGCTTGTGGAATACAAGCCATCCAACTTTTGGGTTTGACTCTGCTTAGCCTTTCAAACCAAAGAAGTTCATCCAGGTGCTGCCACCTACTGGAATGAGTGTGGAATTATTACAGAACTTTTGGTTTTCAATCAATTAAAAAAAACTTGTCAGAGCAGATTAGAGCTGTTATATACTGGGTTCATTGCTTGATTGACGAGACGAGGTGAGTGAATTCAGCAAGAATCATTCTTTATTTGGTTACAGGAACTGAACTGAGAAACAGGGCTGCGGATGCAGCTATTTATACCCTGGCCTCTAGGTGGCAGCCAATAGGTTTAAAGCAACCTATTGCTGCCCTAGAAACAGCCAATGGCGGTGCTGGAGATGGGTTATCTGAGGAGCTGGGAGCCGTTAGCCAGCTTCCCTGCTTAAACAGCCTTCCAGCAATTAACCCCATGTGATACTCTTTAGTAATACAAAACCCAATACATTACACCCTTCCCCTAGAATGTACACACATTATAATAACAAAAGGAATGATTACAGCAATTACAAGTTTTTCAGAAATACACAAGTAGTATGCAAGGTACACATTCTTCCTTATTAGCTAATACAGAGGCTCTCCTGGCTAGCAGCAATTCAATGACATATAAAACATTATAGCTCAGTTATTTTGGAACAAAATCTTGTAAATATGCAGGAGGCTTGCGAACCCTCGTGGAACGCCTGAGAGGGCCAGGCACTCCCCAGTCTACTAGCTTGCCCACCGGGCTGGGTAGACCAGGGACCATAAGGTCAAGTGAGTCTGGCTGACTCGGAATTCTCTGGCTTCCAATCCAGGTCAGCTCACCCCAGAGTCTAATCCTTCCGCAGAGTTAGCACAGTGGCTGTAGTGTTCTAGTTGACTTTCTCCATCAGGGGCCCCATGTTGCACTCCAGGGCTTTGCCCCTCTACGACCACCTCCCCATTGTTCTGACTGCTTGGGGCTTCAGAGCATATGGATTGATCAGCCTGGCTGCCGGTTTGAGGTCCATGGATGGGACCTGGGACAAAGTCCTTGCTTTGTGGCCATTCTGGAAAACGCTTTCTAAGCTGATTGATATGGCAACGAACAACTCGCCCGCCCTCTAGGCCCACTTCATATGAGAGGGGGGCTGATGTTTTGGTGATTTTTCCTGCCACCCACAAGTTCCCATGCCCATAGTTCCGGGCCCACACCCGGTCGCCCACTTGCAAGCCCCTCGGGGGTCTTGGGCGAGAGGCCTCAGCTGCCACCCGGTCTGGGTGCAATCTGTCCAGTTTCATGATTAGTTGCCTCCCCCAGCGCAGCTCTGCTGGGCTTTTGCCCATTGCCGTGCACGGTGTGGAATGTTGGTAGAGCAAAAAGTCGGCCAGTCTGTGGTGCCAGTCACTATGCGCTTCAGTGATTCTTTTGTGGTGCGCACCATTTGTTTGGCTTGCCCATTACTACATGGGTGAAATGGAGCTGATGTCACATGCCTGATGAGGTTTGCCCTCAGGAAAGCCTGAAATTCTGCTGCAGTAAATTGGGCCCCGTTATCGGACACTACAGTGTCCGGTAGCCCATGCATTGCAAAGAGTTTCCTAAGCACCTAGATGGTCCTAGCAGTAGTCATGTTTGCGATTGGTATAACTTCCAGCCATTTAGAGTGGCTGTCGACCACTATAAGAAAGAGCTGTCCCTGAAAGGGCCCAGCAAAGTCTACATGAATCCTTGACCAGGGTGTGTGTGTGTGTTCCCATCTATGGACAGGAACGTGTGGCATTTCAGGCCTAGACTGCTGACACGAGTAACACCCATGTACTTGAGCTTCAATGGCTTTATCTAATCCTGGCCACCATAAATAGCTTCGTGCCAAAGCTTTCATGCGAACAATACCTGGACAACCTTCATGAAGTGATTGCAATACCCTGTCCCTTAGTGAGGTAAGAACAATGACCCCATTCCCCCATAGAATACAACCCTTATGAGCTGAAAGCTCGTGTCTCCTTGTGAAGTAGCTCTGGAACTCAGAACCCGGGCTTTTCTCTAGCCAGCCCATGTAGACCCAAGATAGCACTCTGCTTAGAGTATTGTCTGCCGCTGTTTCTGCAGCTATGTCTCCTGCATGGAGGAGAAACTCTGGCAAGTCCAATGGTGGCGCTGGAGATGGGTTATCTGAGGAGCTGGGAGCCATTAGCCAGCTTCCCTGCTTAAACAGCCTTCCAGCAATTAACCCCACATGATACTCTTTAGTAATACAAAACCCAATACATTACAAGAGCCCTGCTAATGAAAAGTGCAAATCTACACTTACAGCTGATTTGAAACTTCCTATTTAACTGATGTTTCATTTATTGCTCTTCCTAGTTTATGAATGAGTAGAGATATTAAGCAAGGGGAAAGTATTTTACTGCATATTCTGACCCAAGAAATCAAATTCAAGAAACTTAAAAAAAGACAGTGTCCTATGAGCCAGTGTAATCATTCTAGATTCCAAAATTAGACAACCTGTAACATCAATGGAGCTTATAGTATTTCCCTATTCTTCTTCCAAACAGCCATGTGCTCAGATAGCTAGTTCTTCCAATGTTTGAAATAATACAACTTAAGTAGCCAAGAATTACTAGTAGCTATAGAGAAATCGACCAGCACTTCTTCACGGCCAAGTTAACAAGCATTCCTCCAGTATCTGAATTAGTAAAACAACAGTCTGCCAGTGTAACCTGCACCAACCTAATGTGCCAGTGCTATTTTGCCTTAATTGTAAGACTGGTTTGTACTGTTATCCGGACAAGTTAAGGAAAGGAAGCTATGGATTCTGCTGGCTTTGTGCCCCCTTCCATTACTCACAGCCTGCCAGCAAGGAAAAACATCAGCTGCACTCAATAGAGGTTTGGTGAGTGTAAGTAAGTGCTTGAGATGGCTAATTAGCTACCTTTCAAGTTATCCACCTGGCAGGCCTTAGATATGGAAATTATTATATCTGTCACCTGGAACTCAGGCTATTTTAAAACATGGATCTGGCACTCAGAAAGTAGTAGACCCAGACAAGAATTAGCCAGGGTGACATATTACACCTACAGGATGAAGCAGAGAGAAGGAGGAGGGGTGACCAAAGATGCTCCAGCTCACACAGACACCTCAAATTCTCATGCTATTTCTGACTGGAATTCTGTAGTTATTTAATTGTATAGAGATGTGTATATTAAGTGAATGCATAACTGAACACCTTTATTATGGTGGCTTATTTCAAGTAAAAAGTAAATCCAGTTTAATCAAAAGTTCATTTTTATTCATTTACCATTCTAATTATTATATTCTTGTTATGATTTATTAAAGACTATGTTATAAGGATAGAGTAGAGTAGAGTAGAGTAGAGTAGAAAATATATAAAATTAAAAAATTAAGTGCAGAAATGGAAAAAATGGGGAAAAGGAAAAGAATAAAAGAGAAGAAACTTTCCCTTCATCTTCAACAAATATAATCAACATTAATAGTTTATCACCATTCGTTAAAATAAAACCAACCATTTCATCACATACATCATCCCCATCCCTATAGACCAGAGGTGTCAAACTGCTGGCCCGCGGGCCAGATACATCATAGCAAAACCATGCCCACCGCATTGCCGGCAATGGCAAAAAAAAAGTCGCAATACGTTGCGACATATAATGTGACATTATGAGTTTGATACCCCTGCTATAGACCAATCTTTAAAACTCCATCATTCCATCTTAATCAGCAAAAATCCCACAAAGGTTATCAGAAATTGTAACCATTACAAAATATATCTAATAAAATCAACAAACTCTTCCTCATACATAGATATATATGCATACTCCTTTTCTATTTGAACAAACTGTCCTGTCTCCTCTCTTTAGAATAGAATAGAATAGAATAGAATAGAATAGAATAGAATAGAATAGAATAGAATAGAATAGAATAGAATAGAATAGAATAGAATAGAATAGAATAGAGCTGGAAGGGACCTTGGAGGTCTTCTAGTCCAGCCCCCTGCTCAAGCAGGGGAACCTATACCATCTCAGACAGGTGATTGTCTAGTCTCTTCTTAAAAATATCCAGTGATGAGATTGATTGATTTTCCAAACTCTCAACATCTTTTTTGTGATATGGTGACCAAAGTTGGCTACAGTATTCCAGGTGTGGTCTTACTAGGGTTTTATAAAGCGGTACTAATACTTTGCATATCTTGATTCTATGTTTCTGTTTATACAACCCAGGATTGTATTAGCTTTTTTGGTTGCTACTGCACACTGCTGGCTCATAGTCAAGTGATCGTCCATTAGGACTCCAAGGTCCCTCTCATGGTTACTGTTTTTAAGCCAGGCCTTGCCCAATCTCTACTTGTACCTTTGATTTTTTCCCCCTGCCTAAATGTAAAAGTTTGCTTTTCTCCACATTGAAATTCATTTTGTTGGATAGGGTCCATTGTTCAAGTTTGTCTAGATCCTGAGTTTGTCTTCTGGGGTGTTGGTGACTCCTATCAGTTTGGTGTCATCTGTAAATTTGATGAGTTCTTCAAATAAACAAAACTTTAAAACATTGTCATCCATTCCAAGTCACAAAACCCATTAAACACTACCGATTATAGCAACCTATTTATTTTAGCCTTGTTCAAATTAACCAATCTTGTCATCTTTCCATTCCAACAACCTTTTGTCCCTTAAACAATGTAGTTAATAACAGCAATAGTTATGTCCTAACATCTGATTTCTTTTCACACTGTCTCTTTTTGCTAAATAATTGGCATCTTCAATAAGTGTCTTATGTAAATCCAGTGTAAAGAGGTTACTCATGTCATTCTTCCAGTTTACTATTTGTGCATCTTTTTAAATTGTGAATCTTTTTAAATTGTTAACTCATTTTAAATTGTTAAATCCACTATCTGAACGTTTTCTAAAACTAAAACGTTTTCTAAAAAATTTATAGGCAGTCATTTTTAAATCCACTTTGAAATCAATTTCAGTTTTATTCAATGGAACGTGTTCCTCTTCAATGATATTACTTAGTTTTTCTATAATAGCAGATAACTTTAAAATTGTTTTCTGAGTCCAATAGTCATATATATCTCTTAACAGAGCAATTGATATATTTATTCTCTTTTGGTGCCCTCTAATGACCAATCTGCAAAGTCATTTTATCAGTTCTGGATGTAAACATAGAAAGTTTCCCCTGGGAAGGAGTCTTATAGTTAATTTCAAAATTCTGATTCAAGTTTCTCTGAACTTTTAATCCATTTAAAACTTTTTTAAAATCAGCACTGCAATCACCCTTTTGGTGTATATTTTTTAAAAAGAAAATTTCAAAACCTTAAACTTGTAATGAAAACTTCTTCCTTAAAAAATTGAAGAAAAACTCACCCGCTGTATATAACCAAGCTTGCAGTTCTGTGGGTTCTCAATATTTAAAAATCAGGGTAAAAATAGTAAACTCCAAATTGATTAAATAGTAAGGTTTGGACAAACTTTGAATCTGTAAAGGCAACATTGATCGTTATTAGCTTTGGGGAATCCCATGAATCCCAACTTTTACAATAAGCTCAGTTTCTGCCATCTACTCACAAACAAATGAAAAACAGCCAGAGTACATATGGATTATTTCATTTCTCTGGAAAGTTGTTAGTAGTCTGGCTCCAGCATCCAGCTGCCATTTTCATCCATTATGTCAAGGCCTCAGAGCCAAGCTTCAAGAAGCAGAACAAAACCCTTCAGTAAATGCAAATGCTGCATCCTGGCAAAGCAAATGGCACATTTCAACAAGCAAGATACTCTTAGTGCCTTATTAGTAACCGCTGAGCAGGGAAAGCTTCACCTGTGCACACCAAGCAGGGAGAAGATTTAATCTGCACAAAGATCAGTGTGTTTCTGTCCAAATCTCTAGCTATTCCCTGAGCCATTGTACGGTATTAGAGATACAATAGTTTGACTATCAATTCTGATTATGCCTTTTCCTCAGCCTTCAGTAATACACAGTGCACACACATGCTCTTTTCACCTGCTTCCATAATTCCTCTTCTGTGGCCTCTTCATTCTTGTCTGTTGCCATTTCTCCAGAAAAGTCTCCTGCTGTTTCTACAAGCCTTAAATACAGTATATGCATATTCCTGCCTAGAACCTCTGCAACCCGCATGGACTTGGCCTACCATTCATATGGGCATTTTCTCCATTTGCTGAAGCCAGAACATGAAATTTCAGTAGCTATTTTCTTACCAGAAATTTTTCACTTACCACTCCAATTATATTCTTTGCATTTTTTTTAAAAGGACATCTTTCTTTAACAGAATAACAACACAGTTGGAAGGGATCTTGGAGGTCTTCTAATCCAACTTCCTGCTTAAGCAGGAAAGCCTATACTGTTTCAGACAAATGGTTGTCCAATCCCTTTTCAGAAACTTCCAGTGATGGAGCATCCAAAACTTCTGGAGGCAAGTCGTTCCACTGATTAATTGTTCTATTAGGAAATTTCTCCTTAGTTCTAAGCTGGTTCTCTCCTTGATTAGTTTCCATCCGTTGATTCTTGTCCTGTCTTCAGGTCCTTTGGAGAATAGATTGACTCCCTCTTCTTTGTGGAAGCCCCTGAGATATTAGAAGACTACTGTCAATGTCACCCCTAGTCTTACTTTTCATTAAACTAGACATACCAATTTCTGCAACTGTTCTTTATATGTTTTTAGCCTCCACTACCCTAATCATTTTTGTGCTGTTCCCTGAACTCTTTCTAGAGTGTCAATGTCTTGTTTATATTGTGGCAACCAAAACTGGATGCAATATTTCACATATCCTTAAATACTATTCTTCATTTATAAGTTTTGGGGATGTCATACTTTAGCAGATTATATCCATTATATCTTTACTTCATATGTATGGAAAAATGATAAGAAACAATTGTTATTTTATTTTTCAACAAGATTTCCTGATTTCTTTCCTCTATTCAATTTTATTTATAGAAATGATTATAGATGGGTGTTTGCTTATATGTAGGTAGAAATAAGTTTTCAAGTTTATATATACTACTGATCTTAACTGTGGTTGTATATTTACCAAATATAAATATAGTTGAAATAGTCTCTACTTTCAACCTTCCCTGCCTGGTTGCCCTCCAGAAGAGGCTGAGAATGGTACCATCCAGGACATAGCCCAGAAGTGTTGTTTGAACAGATTACCTGGGACACTACTCATCCTCTTCACAACCTGTTTTCCTTGTTACCTTCTGGGAGGAGGCTTCATGTATCCATAGCAGAACATCCAGAGTTAGCCATAGTTTCATTCCATAAAGCATTAACCTTGTGAACTCTCAAGCTTCCTCCTTCCATTATATATTTAAGATGGACAGTATTTAATATTTGTTATGTATATGTAGGGGTGTGGGTCTATACATATGTTGTATGTGGTATGTTTTAGGTGTGTGTCATGTATGTGTTTCACTTCGAGAGCGGGCAACTAAATTTCATTTTTGATGTGTGCTGTTGTGCTCAGAGTAAAAAAATGACAATAAATAAAGATTATCTGATTATCTCTTCTTAAAAAACCCTCAGTGATGAAGCACCCACAACTTCTGAAGGCAAGCTGTTCCACTGGTTCATTGTTCTCACTGTTAGGAAATTTCTCCTTAGTTCTAGGTTGCTTCTCCTCTTGATTAGTTTCCACCCATTGTTTCTTGTCTCACCTTCTGACACTTTGGAAAATAGGTTGAACATAGACTATAGACTATATAGAATAATGTACTTCATATAGAGCCCTGATTTGTGTTGTCTCATACAGCTTCACCAGTTTACTGAAAACACGGTGTAATGCTACAGGGAGCAGCATCTGCAGCAAACCACAACAGTGCCGAAAGGACAACACGTGCACAAATATTATCAAGAAAATGTCATCATGACATACTTGTTTCTCATTGCTGATAAAAATAGATAAGTCATGCCATTTATGTGATGACATTGTAACTAATATCCAGTATTACTTTCCCCTCTTCAAGCCAAGAATATCCAGTTTATAGGGCTTGAACATATTAAAAAATATCAACTTAATAGAACTAACAGTGCAGAAAACTAATGCCTAAAGACTGGACTGTTGAGGTGAACAAATTTTTGTGACTAGATCTGCGACAAATTTGATTCAAATAATGCCATGAGCCAAGTACCTGCCATCTTTTCATGTTTACATTTGATCTTCACTTTTCTGCATTATCTGAGCAACTCTGGATGTTAAATCCCAACTCCTTACAGGACTTGTTCAGGATCCAATGTGGGTTTCAAAACTGGACTCATCTTTGCAGAGAACACATAAACTGCCATATAAATCCTCAATAAACACTGTCATGTGTTTTGTATTATTTATGCCTGGCAGAATTTATGGTTTTTCCTTGAGATTAGTTGCTAGAGATTAGCCAATAGTGATTCCAGCTGAATTTTGGCATTCTAGTCCCATGAGACATCCAAATTGTCACATCTCCAGACACTAAAAAGACCTACCTCTCCAAGTCCAGTTAAGTTTGCAGTACATTTCAGAAGTGTGAGTAAATGCTTTCTTTTAAAAAAAAGCATTGCATCCAATCTCATCCTATGTGTAATCATGATGCTACTTATACCAGTTATTAGCTTTCAAAATACTGTTAAGCACAGCTCCATTTGTTTGGGTTTATTTTTGGTATTCCAGAGAATCACTGTTTTTCTTTTAAGCAATGTCTGTTTGGTTTCACATAATCAGTGAGCCATTACAAACTCAACAAAATGTTACATACACATTACATATTTTGGAATTCTGCATCAGACGTAGGTGAACCCTGAAATAACTGGAATAACTTGGAGAGTTTGTCATTAATACAGTACAGAACAGACTGTACTAACCCACCCAGATTAACCCCCCCCACACACACACACACAGTTTCAGCTTCAGTTTTTCATTACAAAACTTGATTATATTCCATCAAGTCATTGTTGACC
Source organism: Vipera ursinii (assembly GCF_947247035.1). Classification (NCBI taxonomy): domain Eukaryota; kingdom Metazoa; phylum Chordata; class Lepidosauria; order Squamata; family Viperidae; genus Vipera; species Vipera ursinii. The sequence continues at coordinate 97,263,573 of NC_139513.1, read as the reverse complement.
TTTAGTGATCACATAGGTAGATTTTTTTTTCATGATGATGTGTCCCTATTACAGAACTTAGTCCCATGCAAATGGTGGTAGCACAGTAACTATGGACAAAAGAAAAAGAGATCTCTCAGCCAGAGCATAATATGACATGACAGAGAGGGGAAGACAGTTGGATTCAGGGATCACCAGATCTCTTTCAATATTATGAGTTGCCCCAACCACTGCAGGGAAGGAAGAGAGAAAGAACTTCCATTGCCCAGCTAGAGTGACATCATCATCATCATCATCATCATAATCATCATCATCATCATAGAGCCTTGGTGGAGCAGTGGGCTAATGCCTCCTTAAGTAACACCAGCTGCCTGCAATTAGTGCAGGTTTGCATCCCACCAGGCTCAAGGTTGACTCAGCCTTCCATCCTTCCGAGGTAGGTAAAATGAGGACCCAGATTGTTGGGGGCAATTAAGCTGACTTTGTAATAATGTCACTTGGGGTGTGTGTGAAAGCCTTAATAAGCAGGCATATACATAGAATGAAGGCTGCTGCTAAGCTTGTAAGCCGCCCTGAGTCTTCGGAGAAGGGCGGGATATAAATGGAATTAATAATAATAATAATAATAATAATAATAATAATAATAATAATAATAATAATAATAACAATAATAATGATGATGATGATGATGATGATGATGTTGGAAAGGACTTTGGAGGTCATCTAGTCTTGCTCAGGCAGGAAACCCTATACCAGTGATGGTGAACCTTTTAGAGACTGAGTGCCCAAACTGCAACCCCAAACCCACTTATGTATCATCGGGTGCTGGGTGGGCGTGGCCCGTTGGGTGGATGTGTCCCATTGCATGGGTGTGGCTGCGGTGGTAATGGCAGACTGGGTGGCACTAAAAAGTTCAACCAATCAATTCCAACTTTGCAAGATCTTTTTTATTCCTGCGAGAAGTTGAAATTGATTGATTGAACTTTTTTTTTGCACATGGCGGCAGAGGCCTAAAGCGAAAAGGTTTTATAAAACCCAGCTGAAGGCCTAGGACTGGGGCGATGGCGCACGTGCCCACAGAGAGGGCTCTGCGTGCCACCTGTGGCATACGTGTCATATGTTTGCCACCACGGCCCTATACCATTTCAGACAAATGGCTGCCCAGTCTCTTCTTAAAAACCTCCAGTGTTGGAGCATTCACAGCTTCTGGAGGCAGGTTGTTCCACTGGTTAATTGTTCTAACAGTCAGGAAGTTTCTCCTTAGTTTCAGGTTGCTTCTCTCCTTGATTAGTTTCCATCCTTGCTTCTTGTCCTGCCTTCAGGTGCTTTGGAGAATAGCTTGACTCCCTCTTCTTTGGGGCAGCTGCTGAGATATTGGAACACTGCTATCATGTCACCCCTTGCCCTTCTCTTCATTAAACTAGACATACCCAATTCCAGCAACCGTTCCTTATATGTTTTAGCCTCCAGACCTCTAATCATCTTTGTTGCTCTTCTCTGCACTCTTTCTAGAGTCTCAACATCTTTTTTTACATTGTGGTGACCAAAACTGGATGTAATATTCCAAGTGTGGCCTTACCAAGGCATTGTAAAGTGGTATTAATACTTCACGTGATCTTGATTCTATCCCTCTGTTAATGGAGCCTAGAACTGTGTTGGCTTTTTTGGCAGCTGCAGCATACTACTGGGCCATAGTTAAGTGATTGTCCACTAGTACTCTGAGATCCCTCTCACAGTTACTACTATTGAGCATGGTACCACCTATACTATACCTGTACATTTGGTTTTTCTTGCCTAAATGTAGAACCTTACTTTTTCATCATTGAATTTCATTTTGTTAGATAGTACCCAATGTTCAAGTCTGTCAAGATCCTTCTGTATCTTAAGCCTATCTTCTGGAGTGTTGGTTATTCCTGCCAGCTTGGTGTTGTCTGCAAATTTGATGAGTTCCCCATGTATCCCCTTGTCCAAATCATTGATGAAGATGTTGAAGAGCACTGGACCTAGAACAGAGCCCTGGGGCACCCCACTACACACTTCCCTCCTCATAGATGCAGTTTCATTGAGGACCACACGCTGAGCATGGCTGGTCAGCCAGCTACGAATCCATCTGGTGGTGATGCTGCCTAACCCACATTTTTCTATCTTATCAAGTAGTAGGTTGTGATCTACTTTACCAAATACCTTACTGAAGTCCAAGTAAATTATATCTGCAGCATTCCCCTGGTCCACTAATTTTGTCACTTGGTCAAAGAATGCAATAAGATTTGTCTGGCATGAACTGTTTTTAACAAACCCATGTTGGCTTTTAGTAATGACTTTGTTTGCCTCTAGGTGTTCACTGATTCATCGTTTGATTATCTTTTCCAGAATCTTCCCAGGTATTGAAGTCAGCCTGATAGGTCTGTAATTTCCTAGATCCATTTTTTCCTTTTTTTGAAGATGGGAACTACATCAGCTCTCTTCCAGTCCTCTGGTAGTTCCCCAGTGCTCCAGGATCTTTGAAAAATATAGTTCAGTGGTTCTAAGATCACATCTGCCAGTTCCTTGAGAACCTTGGGGTGTAATCCATCTGGTCCTGGTGATTTGAACTCATCTAGGCTGGAAAGGTGCTCACTTACCATTTTCTTGCCTATCTTGTGTTTCTATTCTGTTTTTTTATGGCAGTATTTTTGATAGGTTGGTCTGTTTTTTCCCCTTGTGTAAAGAAGGGCAGCATAGTGTCAGGTCTGGTTTAGATTGCATATACTAAGGATTAGTGGGACAACACTGAGGATCTAGTATTATGAACAATTTTCTTAGCTTTTGATGTTTCTTACATCTCAAGATCATAAAGAAAAATAAATAATAATATGTCTTATGGATCAGCAAAGTTACTAAATTTAAGAATTCATTTTCAGGTTACAAATAAATCTACTGGTTTGATATTGATTTAACAATTCCTTCACTGGAAGATTTTGCAGTGTGTATCATACTTGCAGGAGTGACTTATCCATTTGGCAAGATACCCACAATGCCAGGGGTCCACAAAAATGTTTTCTGCTTTTTTAAAATGAAAAATAATAAAAATGAAGTTACAGTATATATTTTCATGCTTTTTAACAAATATGTATTGATTGTCATGCCTTTTCATGAAAAACAGGCAGGAATCACACACAATTTAAACATCAAGCCAGAGGTTTGTTTGTAAACTACAGATATAGTGTAAAACCTAAAATTTAGTAACTTAACAGGCACAATTAATCAGCAACCACTGATTATTACAAAATAAACAGATTATTTGCTATTCCCTATTTCTCTGTAATGATATAAAGAAAAAAAAATATGAAATATACATTTTAATGGTATTTTTTGAAGGGAAAAACCCAAGAAGGCAAAATTGTCTAGGGTAGAGGTCCCCAACCTTTCGAGCATCAGGGACCGATTCCATGGAGAGAGGTTTTTCCACGGACCGGAGGGGGTGTGGTTTTGTGTGCTGCCTGTATCCCACGGATGGGGCTTTGCTTGTTTGTGCCAACTGGTTGCTGGCATGCTGCGGCCTGATCCTAGCCCATGGACCAGTGGTTGGGGACCCCTGGTCTAGGGCTCACAAAAATCATAACACTACCCTGCTTGTTTGTTTGCACACGATCCAAAGGATAAACAAAGGGGATTAAGGAAGTTTCAGGCTGTGATGGAAAACCCATACTGCCAATTTTTCTGTCCTTATGGGAGAGAAAATACGGTGAAAGGACAGACTTTCCACCCTTTCTGCAATTGCTAGGACTATAGGGCTTCTCCATACTATCTATGGCTTCATTTCCATCTCAGGCCTTAGTGACACGGATGCAGTGGTGGGATTTAGCCAGTTTGCACCAGTTTTGCAGAAGCGGTAGCTAATTTTTTGTTGAGTTCTGGCCCAGGCCCGGAACAGACTTCCAGAAGCGGCAACCACACAGAGAACCAGTTGTTCACATATTTGAATCCCACCACTGCACAGCTGTCATGTGATAGGAGTAACATGCTCCCAGTAAAATAAAGGGCAACCTGCCTCTGAATGCCAGGAGAATGAGTCCCTCACTTCCCAAGTGCTCTGCATTTACTTTGTGGCTCTCCTAATTGAAATTAGGGAGAGGAAAAAATTTGTCTGCACAAGCTCTATGAATGTTTGCTCTGCATGTCTTTATGGAACTCCTGAAATACTGCAGTGCAGCTTGATTTAAGGTATTTTTTTTACATGCTGGCAACTCACTGAGAATTGTGTAAATGCATTTTATTTAGACTTCATTTTCCGACAGTATGCAAATAATCAAAAGAATAAATATTCAAGTGACTATAAGACTACATAATGCAGAAGGTAATGTCATAATAAATGTGAATGAAATATTGCTAGATGCCCAGTGAACAATTTACCATTTTCTCTCACATCCAAGTCTGCAGGAGAAAGTTCCATTGTTTACTTCAAGGCCACACTTAATCTTCTATTAACTCACAGCTCTCCAGATAAGGTGGGCGAATCATATACACTTTGACAGTTCAGGAACTGGTGTAACTTAAATTTAATTTCAGCAATTGAAGGACTGGCATAAGAGATTCAATACACAAAAGCGTATTTATACCAGTCACTTGAAAATAGTAGAACAAATGACAGTAGTACAGTTGTAGCCAGTGGTGGGATTCAAAAATGTGAACAATCGGTTCTCTGTGTGGATGCCGCTTCCAGAAGTCCATTCTAGCCCTGGGCAACAAAAAATTAGCTGTTAAAGATAAAATGTATGTTAAAACTTTTCAATAAAAAAAAAATTAGCTACCGGTTCTGCCGAAGTGGTGCAAACCAGTTGTATCCCACCACTGGTTATAGCTTTTTTTTTTCCTATTTATATCCCGCCCTTCTCCGAAGACTCAGGGCGGCTTACAATCTAAGCACAAATCAATGTTCTTAGCAATATTTGAATACAACTGATTAAAAAACATAAATAGCAAAATTATATATGTTTTTAATTATTCAGTCATTTTAAGGACTAGCAAAAACATAACATTGGTAATATTTATCTACATTCCATGACAAAAAAATCATGTGAAACATGTATCAGCCACTGATTTTCCTTTCCTGACTAAATTCACCAAATCTGCCATCAAATATCCTCATTGTTTCAAGACCTTGACCTTTGTGGATTTGTTTATTACAGCTTACAGTTTTATAAATCTGTTGAGTGCTACCAATAATATGTAAAGCCCATATTAAAACATTATTGCAAAAAATGTAACATTGCAAATTGTCATGATTCTTTGAATTTCTATATCTAAGTCTGCAAATTTCAGTTCTACTGGAGCACTGGTGGTGACTCAGCATAACAGCACAATTTCATTACTCCAGATTTTATTTGCAAAGTAAATGTGATACTCTTTTTATAGAAATAACCATAGAGATGGCCTTTCCATATTATTAAACCACCCTTTTGCTTCTCCAGTTAAAGGCATTCAGGTGCGCTGCCAGAGTGATTAGCTCAGTTATAAAATGTTCTGTTTTTTAAAAAAAAATCTACTTATACTATCGTGTTAGAGAAAGAAGAAACAAAGGAATAAAACCAAAAATATAAAGCAAATGTGACATTTAAAAAGGTTTTTGGTTTAAATCATTGCAAGGGGGGGGGAGAGATTGCTGTACAAAAAGTTACAAAAACAAAGGTTTGCTCTGCAGCATTTATTTAGCAGTGTTGAAAGAAAAATCTTCATCAGGGTCCAGTCCAAGCTGGGAATAAACAAAATGGAGACTGCTTTAGAAAGAAGGTTTATTGTAGTTTATTGAAGAGGAGAGCGAGACAGAAAGATGGATCTAGGAAAGCTGACCACATGTAGTAGGGAGTGGTGGGTTTTTATACCTTCTTGAGCTTTTGTTTGGAGTTGTTCTTGTGGCATGATCTTTGATCTGAGTCTGAGTGTGCTTTTCTGGTATTCTGATGGTGGTGGGTTAATCCTATTATGTCCCAAAGGTCATATCCCCCTTCCCTGGGGGTGTGGCTGATGACGAGGTCCTGTGTTGGATTTTTTTGGTGTGAAGGTTTGTTGATTCTAGGGACCTTTGTCTTTCTAATCCCATCAGCTCTACATCCTGTCTTTCTGACAGGATTATCATATCTACATTTCTACAGACAGACCAGGTTTCTGCTTGGGGGAGAGAGACTTTGGTGGGGGGGGGTAGTTTCTGCCCAAGATTTTCCATTATTTCTTTGGGGAAATATAATATTCTGCCTTTTAAATATTCCCAAAATATTTCTTTCTCTAGGGAAGGGGTGCTGTCCTCCCACAGCAGGAAGTTATCATTACAAGTCATCACAAAAATGCCCTAATTTCAATTCCTGGGGGAAAGAGGTTTGTTTTTTTTAGAATTTCCTGTTATCTAAGACCTGTCATATGAAATGAAGATTAATGTTTGCTTTCCAGAAATAAAGCAGACCCTCAAGATGGCACATAATTTGAATCCATTGGCAAGAAAGGAAAGCTTTCAACATCACTGAGTTTCACTAGCAAAACTGTGAGCCCTCCCTGCACCTATTATTAGAATGGAATTATTCCCATTTTTTAAAAAATTTGGACGCTTCTTGATTGTTTCATTTTAGTAATTTAAAAATTGCTAATTATCCTCAGTTAAACACAATACTAGAGATTTGTTGTTATTCAATCAACATAGTTATAACACACAATATTACGTGACCATGCAGCTTAGCAACAGCAATTATGGTAACCACTGTTAATCAGATTTTGCACTGTTAAGTGTAACATTGTGTGGTCAACATCTGCAACCTCCTGCTGTCTTCCCATTGTCTTAGCTTGTCAGAAACCAGCAGTGAAGGTCACAAGTGGCAATCACATAACTGCAGGATACTGCAATATGCCAAGCACCCAGACTGCACTCCCGTGACTGGAGGGACACTGCAACAGGTGAAACTATGAGGACCAGTCACATGTACTGTTCATTCAGCACTGTTGTAGGTTTGAACAGTTGCTGAACAAGTCTTATTAAGCAAGGACTACCTGAACAATACTTAAAAGCAGGGCTTTTTTCTCATAGAATGCTCAGAACGGAGTTCCGGCACCTTTTTTGGATAGAACCTTCTGGAGTAGGCAAGGTGGGTTGTATGACATGTGTGAGTTCCGGCACCTTTTTCTTTTACAAAAAAAGCACTGCTTAAAAGGCCAAGAATACTGCCAATGTCCAAACATATAAATTCCACTTCCTCTTCCTATGATTCCTAGCTTGTGTTGTCTTTTTCAGCCAGCACATATTGAACTTATATTGTCACTGAATTATACTGTACACACCAAACCAGGATTCTTTTTCAAATCAGTCAATATATATATATATATTGCATCTTTTGTTTGCTCCATGGCATATCATTTTCACTTGCTTACTCAAAGGCCATTCTCCCACTTTGAAGGAACACTTTCCAGTTAGTACAAATGTTTTCCCGCTGCATTGAATCAGTAAACTTGGCCACCTCACTGCTCACCTTTAATTTCAGATCACCAATCCTACATATAAAGGCATTATGTCAATTGCAACTTTCCAGTAATTAAAAAAAAACCCACCCCACAATGCATTTTGAACAACAGATTAATCTGCTAAAATCAGCAGTTCAAAGGATGGACACAACCCAAGTTGCTATTAAACAGGAGACTGAAAAGGAACTAGTAGCTCTACCACTGAGGTTGATGGAAGCAAACAAATCACCTAATGAGAGTGGGTGCTAAAATTTAGATGGAAATTGTTTCTGAAACTTTTAGCAAGTCTACCATTCATCTTTTAAAAAAAATCAACTTGGCTTAAACCTTCCTAATCAAAAAGCTTGTCATTTTGCCTGTATGCAAAAAAATTGCTTTGAAAGATTAAAGCTGATAATTCAGCTGAAAGGAAATTCCCTTATTCTGTGGTTATAAGGATATTTCATTCTATATCCAAGAATGACTCAGCAAATGAACCCTGGATTTGCTCAGTAAGATATCTTCATTTAATTCAATAAGCAGAGGAGATACAAATTAGCAAGATATAAAAAGCCAACATTAATTGACCCAACTTTGTAAACACTGGCAACTGTTGCCTGCATTTCTTTTCATTGTGATTAATCAAACAGTTAATTAATGAAACACACACTACAATACTGATTGCAAATCTCAAACCACTTACTCTAGGGTGGTCTGTCTCCTGGAGAAAACAAAATTTTGGTATAAATAGCTAAAGGATTGCATAGTGCTCAGTCTTGTGATTGCTCCCAGGCCTGACACAGCACAGGCTGTGTGAGTTTCATCACGTAGTGGGTGTGCTTGGCCACAGCATCAGCAACAGAATCCCAGGCTAGATGGAGCACAGTAGCTTTTGAGAAGCCTGCTACTAGATATAAAAGAGCAAAGACTTCCCAATGATAAAATACTGCAGTTAATATTCTTGCTGTTAAATTAATCAAGAATTTTTTTTAAAAAAAATGCATTTATGACTGCTTGAAAGAATTAGGTTTATATAGAAGTGATCGAAGACTAGAAAAACATACTCAAAAATCAATTCTTCATTTGAAAAGTGATAAAATAGTTCTATAACATGCCCTGGCCTTTAGACCTGGAAGATTGACACTAGGCTTTAAAGTTTTCAATCTAAGATGCTAAAGCAAGGATAGGCAACTTGGAGTTGCCTCCATTGTTGCTTAATTCCTACCGGTACTTTCAGCATTTTTAATCAACATGGCATGATGGGAAATGTAGTTTTGCAATTTCCAGGGGGCCCATACACATTGCAGATCTCAGAGCTTAAAAGTAAGCAAACCCAGGGATTCTGACAGCAGGAGTTAAGTCCCTCATCTCACTTCACCACCACTATAACTGACAAATCAGAAAAATTATAGGGATGATCTCAACTCCTAAGCAGCAACATCACTGGGCAGGGGGACTGCATCTTTCAATCACACAGGACTCAGGTATCACTGGTTTGATTCTAGCTTTGCTTTTCACTACATGGCAGGTTGAACTGTTCTTTCATCACCTACAAATAGCTGGTGGATAACCATTTCACCCTTATCGAAAAAGGCACATCACCGAAGCATGGTGAAGAGAACGGCCATAACTGAAAAAGGAAATTATACACATATGCATGTGTGCATTCTTAATTTAAAGTATGAAATAAATTCCTCTAAATAAATGTGAATGACCTCTGTCCAGGAGCTGAAAAGATGTTGCCAGGCAGAATAGAGAATACCTCCGGCTTTATGGAATCAGCTGCCAGTCGAGCTTCGGATGGCACCTGACCTTCGCTCCTTCTGACATGGTCTGAAGACCCATCTTCAGACCCATCTTCCGGCCTGGCCTGATGGGGGATACGTTGGGGTTTTAATGGGGATTTTTATATTGTTATTGATTGTTTTAGCTGGGCTACTATTTAATTCTTTTTAATTTTTGTATCCTGTATTTTTTATATGTGCCCTGTTCACCGCCCTGAGTCCTTCGGGAGAAGGGCGGTATACAAATATAATAAACATAAACATAAACATAAAAAACCTGATTACTGTAAGGGAGATGGATAACTAATGTGAGCTGCAAAGACAGATTGCTCTGTATCCTGTTGGTAAAAAAAATAGCCATAATTTAATTTAATTTTAATTTTAATTTAATTTATTGAGATTTTTATACCGCCCTTCTCCCAAGGGGACTCAGGGCGGTTCACAGGGCATAAATATAAATAACAATACAAACATTAAAAACAATTAAATCGATGCCCAAGTTAAAACCAATAATAAAACAAACCTATATAAAAACAACCCATGTACCCCCATCAGGCCAGACCCGCTAGTTCAAATAAATGGGTCTTCAACCCACGACAGAAGGATCGGAGGTCTGATGCCATCCGGAGCTCTACCGGCAGTTGGTTCCATAACGCCGGAGCACCCACAGAGAAGGCCCTCCCCCTGGGGGCCACCAGTCGACATTCCTTGACAGGAGGCACCCTGAGGAGGCCCTCTCTGTGGGCGCGCACAGGGCGGAGGGGAGTCGACGCCGGCAGCAGGTGGTCCTCGAGGTATCGCGGACCCATGCCATGTAGGGACTTAAAGATCATGACCAATAAAATAAATAAAAAAATAGCCAGTGCCAATCTGCTGCTCCTAACATACAAATGGAAACATGCTATATTAATGTGAAATGTTTCTCCACTTACTTCCATGCCTTTCAAAAAGTTGGCTTCTTTACTATATTATTCCTAAATGTACACACAGACAACAACTTTAATAAGCTATATTTTTAAATTCATAATATCACAGTGCTGTTTAGGCTGTTCCAAAGGTGCATTTTTAAGAGGCAACTGGACTTTCTTGTTTTTTCTTTGAAGACATTTCGCTTCTCATCCAATAAGCTTCTTCAACTCTGAGCTGAAAAAGCTTCTTGGATAAGAAGCGAAACATCTTCAAAGAAAAACAAGAAAATCCAGTTGGCTCTTGAAAACGTATCTTTGGGACAATCATGACCTGGTTGACTGATGATCTCCACAGACAATACTTTAGGCTGCAAACCCTTATACTGCAGATGAGGAATGAGAATGTGAGGCCCTCTCAATTTTATTCTCCGTAATTCCTAGCATTATTCATTAAAATAAAGTGATCTGTTTGGACTGTTTGGCCCCGTCTCAACCTGTGAGATTGAGCATATCTCCTTTGAGGTTTGTTTCAAAACTCATAATTGTCTGTATTACCTCTAAGAGGCAAAGTGAAGCAGCTCACAACCACAGTAGAAGGCAATATTTTGGGGGGAAATGGGATTACTTCTAAGTAGTCATAAGTACAAGTAGTCATAGAAGATAATATTTATACATCAGGATTGAACTCTGGGGTCCTTAGTGCTCCGAGGCTGATGGTTTACTTGTAGACATTCCATTACCAAACTTTACTAGCAATGCTAACACTGATAATGTTACCTCGTTTGGTAATGAAATATCTGGAAGACGCCAGCTTATCTCTACCTGCAGCCACTACTTTAGCTTTGGCATTATTGGGCAGCTTCTGATTCCCTCCTGGTTTCTGCTGTCACCTCTATAGCCTAGAACAGGGGTAGGCAACCTTGGCTCTTTTATGACTCGTGGACTTCAACTCCCAGAATTCCTGAGCCAGCTGGCTCAGGAATTCTGGGAGTTGAAGTCCACGAGTCATAAAAGAGCCAAGGTTGCCTATCCCTGGCCTAGAAGAAAAAGCCTTTCCAGTGTTGTTCATTTATGGAAAGGCAGTGACAGAAAAAGTAAACTGATTCTATTGATTAAGATCAGTTTGGGTTCAGTTCTCACCTGGAACAAAAAGAATTTGAACAGACTGCGAGGAACATCCCATTAATCCCCATAATATGGGTAGGTTCAACTGCTGGTCAATAACAGCTTCTTCACAGTTTCTTTCACTTTCTTTTTTCAGCTACCAAAGCTGAAGCCAAAATCCCACATGTCTGTCAATACTCTCTGCTTTAAATTTAGACCAGGGCTTTTCAACTAGTGGTACGGGTACCACCTGTGGTACATTGGCACCTGGCAGGTGGTACACGACCATCCTAGAAAAGTGGTAGCGGGAGAGGGGAATTAGCTGAACCAGTGGCAGCACCGCAGAAGCCTGAGCAAGAGATGGCTGGAGCAGCAGGGCTGTCAGGGCTCAGTGGAAGTGCCAGGATCAGCACTTCTTTGGGGCTGTCAAGACTCAGTGGAAGCACCAGGATCAGCGCCAGGCTCCAGCTGGAGCTGGGCACTGATCCTGGCACTTCTGAGCCCAGAAGAAGCACCGATCAGCTGGAATGTTGCAGCATCTCCCGGGTCTTGTGATTTACATTCAGATGCTTGGCAACTGATTCATATTTATGATGGTCACAGTGTCCCAGGGTCATGTGAAGTGACCAAAACCTGCTGCAACCACCCAGCAGATGGGGGGAATAAAAACCAACACCCCCACCCCACCCCTGCTGCCAATCCTCAACAGAAATGCTCACAACAATGAAAACCTCAAACAGGAGGAACAGCGCCCCTGGGCAGGCAGGCAGGTGTCTTGCTCAGCTGTGGCTTGGGGGGCACCTTTTTCAGTGCCATTGTAACTTCGAACAGTCACTAAGCAAACTGTTGTAAGTCGAGGACTACCTGTACTTCATCACTTTTTTCTTTTTCTTTTTTTTCTTTCTTTTTTTTGGTCATCACGTTTTTGACACCTTGCTAGGCGACTGGTGGTACTCGGATGTTGCCATATCCTAAAAGTGGTACAATGGGTGAAAAGGTTTAAAAGCCCTGACTTAGACACACACCTGCTGTTCTGTAAATTCCTGCTTTTATCTACACAAATAATGGAGTCATTTAAAAATACGGGAGGCTTGCAAGGCATTTCTCTCCCTAATGAAACAGACTTATTTCTTTCATAATGCTCTACAACGGCTTCTATTCCAAATGTATATTCTTGTAACTACTATGGATTTTGCCCTTAAAGGAAGCCAAACTGATAGCTTGGGTTTTTTTTTGCTCTTAAGTATCAAACTGTTTCATTGCTTTTTTTTCTGCTTAGGCATATCTTAGCAGCAATTCAATTTTCAATACTGTTGCTATAACAAAAAGCAGCTTGCTCTCATTATTTTGGGACATAACCTGAAACCTAAATTCCAGGTACTCCAACAGAAGGTTTTTGCATTATTGTAGACTTTCAGCATATGATAACATGCTATCTCATTCATGCTGCTATTGATCAGCTGGGAAGAATACTGAGATTCTTGAAATCAGCAGCATGAAAGATGATTATTGTGGATTGTCTTCCAAATTGCTTATGAGGGATTGGGGAATGAAAACAGTGGTGGTGTCAAAGGGCATTAAGCTAGCTATTAGGCTTTCTAGGCAATTAGCATCCTCACTTCCTTGGTTTTTCTCCTCTGATCTCTTTAAATAACACTTTGTACTATGTGCTATGCAACAACATAATGAAAGGTTCCCAAGCACTGACATTTCTTAATTATAAGGTTGTTTTAAATGTCTTAGTTAGTTGCAAGATGAACTATGCACATTAACCAAGACCCTGGCATGCATAGAAGAGAGGTTAGCCTTTATCTCAACCCAATCATCCCATGTAAGTCCAAAGGAAAATCTAAATAACTCTGGCACACATAGAAATTAGTAGCTACAGTAAGGGAGGCCTATTGATATCAATAGAAGCTTTCTATCTGCGGCTAACAGCAGCTTTTGGAAATGGTTTCTGTTCAGATTTCAGCACCAAGATGTCCACATCTTGGCAAAAACATGTTTTTATTTTAGACTATAATTATTCATTGTTTACATATAATTAATCTTATAACAACTTTGGTTGCAGGTTGTATAGTGAAGCTTGAAGACTTAAACATCAGATGTTATTGGTGTGGGATGTAACATGCATGCATGTGTCTATGTACGGTGTGTATTACAATTTATATGCCACTCAAATCTAAACAGGGCTCTGAATGGTTGCAGTGTAATACAAACTTTAGAATAAAGTACAAAGCAAGCAACCAAACAAAACAACAGCATATTGATGGCTTTCTCCCAAACCATTAGGGAGAATGGGAGGAATACAATATTAGATTTACTATATATCCATTCCAGGATATAAACTAACTCTGAACAGCTTACAATTCCATTAAAATGTTGTGAGCCAGTAGGAACACACAGGTTGCCCTATTGTCACTGAAAGTAGCTCATTGCTCTTGAGAGATTGCCATTCATCACTAGTGACCAAAAAAGATGCCTATACAGGAAAGTCTCCTGAAATCAAACAAACTAACAACTACCGTAAATTTTATCTGGAATACATTTATCATTTTATCACTGCACAACTTGCAAGTCTAGTTTATCTCCATTAATCCTTTCTCTATTCTTTTAATCAGAACTTTCCTAAGCAATTTTCATAAGTGCTCCTTCAAATCTCATGGGTTAGCCTTATACCATGAATAATATAAACAGCTTACCTCTTAATTTAAGCTAATTACTTTACAAACTTATGTAGGTGTTAAAATTAGACAGTTTACATTTAGGACTTGATTCATGTAGTTAGCGGCATGAGGATAAATCAGGGGAAGGTAGAAATTAATTAACTGTAGCAGATGTCTCCTGCAATTTAAGTCACCCAAAACTCAAGGAACAAAGAATTTACAGGGGTTGGTGTTTTGTAAGGACGTTTTTTTTTGTTTGTTTTCCACTTCATATTAGAATGTTCCTTCCAGCATCAGATTTTTTTTGTTGCTCACACATTAGGAAAAAGGGGAGTGATATAACTTCCCCCCATCTCTCAGCATTTTTGCAGCAACAGAGTTAGTTTGTTTCAAGTGTCTACATTTTGATGCAGAAAAGCCTCTGTGCACCCCAGCTGTAATACGTATACATAATAGGCTGAATACCAGTCTGTGAAATACATCTTTAGAAACATTCTTTGTAATTAAAAACATTAAATAGTAGAATACCAAACTCTTGAGACATTTAGACATCTACAAGTGATATGTTTTGCTTTGATACAGTGAAAAATCTGTTCTGTATAAAATTGTGTTTATAGTGATTGGGCATCTCTGTAGATCAGGGGTGTCAAACTCAATTTCATTGAGGGCCGCATCAGCATTGCGGTTGCCCTCAAGGGGCTGGGTGGGTATGGCCTGGGTGGGTGTGGCCTACTGGGTGGGCGCAGCTAGAGTGCATGTGGCCTACTGGGTGGGCGTGGCCAGCTCTACATCTTTCACATCAAGGGTGCCTATGGGGGCCTGGGCAGGAGTGGGACAGAACTGAGGGTCTCTGGCAGAAGGAGGGTCTCTGGGCCAGGGCCAAGGCAGTGGGGGCCATTCCCTCACTGTTTCCAGGATGGCTTTGCAGGCCACATGAAACCATTTCGCGGGCCGGATCCGGCCCCCGGGCCTTGTGTTTGACATGTCTGCTGTAGATAGTAGCCAATCCCATGTTAGTTTGCTTGCTTTTATCCAGTCCCTAACAGCCTTCCCTAATCTGGGGAGTAGTGGACATCAAGTTTATGAGGCCTAGGAGATTATGAGGCCTGAGGTCCAGTTCATCTGAAAATTGTGGAGGCTGCAAACAAAATTTGAAAAAACACCCAACAGTAAAGAAAGCAGAACAAAATTGAAATAATTGACCAGAAAACTATCCCTATTTATAACTTGTCATCTTACAGACTATATTACATAACAATAATTCAGTTACTGTCTCTTTAATCATGTGTGGCTGTACAAATAGGCACGCTGAGCGCTGTGTAGAGAAACCAGAAAACTGTCAGTGAACAATGATCACTTCATACCAACTCTTATGTACTTTCACCCCCACCTCCAAATCTCCTGAATTTGTCTAAATATTTAATAGCTAGCAAGTGAGCAAAAACATGAGGAACAATAAATAATCCAATAATCTAAGATTGGAGTATTGGAAGCAGGATGGAGTTACTAGAAAAGGTAACATTATACTACAGTAGTTCTGAGAAAATAAAGAGGCATTTATTTTAAAAATAGAAGGTATACTTCTATTTTAACACTGGTTACAGTGAGATATTATATACTGTGTGTGTATTCTTGGGTGTAGGAAAGAGAAAAAGTAATATAAAATAAAACCCTTCAGATTTTGATTTTGACTGGAAATAAAAGAATTTGCAAATTAGCAAATAAACATGCCGCATAAAATGAATTGTATTCACGTCTTCCAAGCAATTTCTCTCAGCAATATTGATTTAAAATGATGCAATAGCCCGCAACAAATGTTCTGTCAAACACAGGATTCCATTTAGACCAATGAAAACTCCTCAAATATTTGTTGTCATATAGTATCTTTTTGGAAAGAAAATATGCAGACCACAGGCAAAAATAGAATAAGTATATATTTTAATCTTACCCATCCAGCAAAATCCTATGGAATAAATACCCTTAGAAATATCATTCCACAGATATATCAAGTTTTGTTAGGCATTTTGGATGACAATAATGCAATTCAACTTGCTCATAACCGTTGAAGATATTCAAATATCGGAATTATGTAAGCAATAGTTTTCTCTAGGATGCTGTATGGTAGCAAGTGCTGGACTTTGAGGAAGCAGGATAAAAAGAGTATTGAAACTTTGTAATTTTAGAGTGAGAGAAGATTTCTGAGAATACCAAATTATTCCAGAGTTTTTACTCAAGGCACAAATAATGAAGTGTGAAATTCAGACATGTCAAACTCGTGACGTCATGTTATGTTGCATGATGTATCAGGACATTTTCCCCATTGCCGGCAATCTGGTGGGCATGGTTTTGGCATGACGCATCCAGTCCGCGGGGCGGCAGTTTTGCATGCCTTATTTACATGAAGACCCAGCTGCTTTAACAAGCGCTATCAGAGGAAGGGCAAAATTGAAGATAAATTATCCTGGAGAAAGGTTGCTAAGAGTTCATACCAACTTGATGGCATGTAATCAATACCAAAGTAAATGTATATGTGGGATTCATTGTCCAGTTGAAATAAAAAATCACCAGTCAAAATTTCCAAGAGAAAACATTGGTAATTTATTTCTACTACTATGCAAAGAGGGTATTCCTCATGCATTCAGGCACAGTGGACACACCCTAAATCATCAATATTCTTTCCTTATATTCCATGATATTGCCACTACAAATTTTCCTCCCATCTTTTCTTCATTGGCTTAGTACTCATGACATCACAACCTATCCTAAACTCCTAAAGTGAATACATTATCTCTGCCTCTTATTACATCTCCTACTACTCTCCTACTACTCTGCCCTTATTTACAAATTATGGTTGTTAGTTCCTAGGGGTTGTCTCTGGAGTAACTATCATATCAGCAAATTCTGGCTAGGACCAGTTTTCAGCATAGCAGACAGCTTCCTAGATATAATTCTCAAGCTTCAGCTAGGCTCATGAGATTAAAATATATACAATGTATTTCTTCACAGAAAGCATGTCTTCTTACAGTTCTGTAAAAACTATAAGGTCTTTTTCCCAAAAATCCCTCCTTTTTTCTTTTCACAATCCATATTCATACATTCATATTTCTCAAATTGTTACAACATTCTTCCAACCTCTTTACTCTCATATTTCATTCTCCATCCAGTCCATCCAGTCTTTACAACAAATCATCATCCAAGCTGCATACAACAACAAATCATTATTCCAATTATCAATATTAAAATTTCCAACATTATGAAATGTTTTACCCATGCAGCCAAGTTAGGGATCCAATCACTGAGTTCAAGGGATTCCAACCATCCCTCCCTATGGCCCTAGCTTTTTCTTGTAATTTATTTACTTGTACATGATCTTTTTCATTTAGTTCAGAATAATCAGGTACTTCTTCACTAGTCTTATCATGTATCTAAGTGCAACAACTATAATCAATTCACTCTGCATATAGTCCACTCATAGAAGCTGCTAAACTCTCTATTTCTAGTTGTTGTCTTAACAATGTAATCCTTACTATTTTTAATTCTTCACTTAGCAACATTATATCACTTTGAATTATGTTTATTATTTCATCCATAATATTGGTGTAATTATTTATTCTTTTCATCATTTCCCATCCCCATCCTATAAATGAAGGGGCTAATGTCCACCATCTGTCCCCAGCTTCAAACAAGTTATCTTTTCTCCTTATATTTAATGAATACCTGGGATGTTCTGGTGTGAATATATGTGTTTCATCCTGCATCTCCATTACCAGCACCAACTTGGCAAGGTAACACCATCTGACTCTTCTCATGTTCATATATTGGAAACATTTGTTTTCACAACAATAATAAATGTTATTTAAAGGGTTAGGCATTAGCAACATTGTTGTGCTTTTTTGATCCTGCATCATGGCATTATTCACAATCTCCAAAGCATGGAACCATTGACGTTGCAGATCATCACTAATCCGAATCAGATAAGCCTCATAAAAGGATTTATTCTTGGATGATTGAAACAAACTTCTGGTGACACTTTGAATATTAATTTAATTTAATTTAATTTTAATTTAATAATATTTCTATACCGCCCTTCTCCCTGAGGACTCAGGGCGGTTCACAGGGCAAGAGTAAAATACAAAATACAAATATTAAAAGGAAATTAAATAATTGCCCAATTTTAAAACAATTGATATACAATTATAAAACCCCAAAGATAAAATTAAGAATACAAAAATAAAAAACCCCACCAATCCCCCATCAGGCTAGGCCGGCTTGTACAAACAAAAACGTCTTGAGATCGCGACGAAAGGAGCGAAGATCGGGCGCCATCCGGAGCTCTACCGGTAACTGATTCCATAGTTCTGGACCGCCCACAGAGAAGGATCTCCCCCTGGGGGCCACCAATCGACATTCTCTGATCGGTGGCACCCTGAGGAGGCCCTCTCTGTGGGAACGCACAGGGCGCAGGGAGCTTGATGCCGGCAGCAGGTGTTCCCTGAGGTACTCCGGCCCCCTGCAATGGAGGGCTTTGAACACCATTACTAGTACCTTGAATCTCACCCGGAAGGCAACTGGCAACCAATGCAGCTCACGGAGCAAAGGTGTAACGTGGGAGTATCGGGAGACTCCCAACACAACTCTCGTGGCTGCATTCTGTACCAGTTGGAGCTTCCGGGTGGTCCTCAAGGGCAGCCCCATGTAGAGAGCATTGCAGTAGTCCAGACGAGAGGCCATGAACGCATGAGTGACCGTGCATAAATCATCCCGGCTTAGATAGGGCTGCAACTGGCGCACCAGGCGGACCTGGGCGAAAGCCCCCCTAGTCACAGCTCCTATATGGTCTTCCAAGGTGAGCCGTGAATCTAGGAGGACTCCCAAGTTGTGAGCCCTATCTACGGGGGGTAATAGTTCACCCCCCATAGCAAGAGGTGGAATGTCCGAATAAACCCGGGATGAAGGTATGCAAAGCCACTCAGTCTTGTCGGGGTTGAGTTGAAGTCTGTTCCTCCCCATCCAGACCCAAACCGCCTCCAGGCAACGGGACATCACGTTGAGGGCATCATTGGGGTGGTTTGGGGTCGAAAGGAAAAGCTGGGTATCATCAGCATACTGATGATACCCAACTCCAAAACCACGAATGATCTCACCCAGCGGTTTCATGTAGATGTTGAACAGGAGAGGCGAGAGGACCGACCCCTGAGGAACTCCACAAACGAGAGACCTCGCGGTCGACCTCTGCCCTCCTGCCAACACTGACTGCGAACGTCCCTGGAGATAGGAGGAGAACCACTGTAAGACCATGCCTCCCACTCCCAATCCCCTGAGATGCCGCAGCAAGATACCATGGTCGATGGTATCGAAAGCCGCTGAGAGGTCTAATAGGACTAGAACAGAGGAATGTCCCCTGTCCCGAGCCCTCCAGAGATCATTCACCAGTGCGACCAATGCCCTCTCCATGCTGTGCCCGGGCCTGAAACCCGATTGGTATGGGTCTAGATAATCCGCTTCATCCAGGACCAGAGGGAGCTGATGTGCCACCACACTCTCAACAACCTTCGAAGCGAAGGTTGGAGACAGGACGGAAGTTTTTCAATACAGCTGGGTCCAAGGCAGGCTTCTTGAGGAGGGGCCTCACCACCGCCTCTTTCAAGATGGCGGGGAAGCTACCCTCGTTCAAAGAAGCCGATATAACTGCCTGGAACCAGCTGTGTGTCCTCTCCCAGGCTGCATAAACCAGCCAGGAAGGGCACGGGTCCAATAAACATGTGGTGGTGCTCAGCCTCCCCATGATCCTGTCCACTTCCTCCAGAGTCACAGAATCAAACTCCTCCCAGGTGATATCGACAAGACCGCCCGTGTCCTGATCGTCAGACTCTGCCCAGTCAGAGTCCAGACCGGTCCGAATCCGAGCGATTTTGTCCGACAGATGTTGGTTAAACTCCTCGCCACGACCCTGCAAGGGATCCTCCCTCACCTCCTGATTTAGGAGGGAGCGAGTCACCCTAAACAGGGCGGCCGGGCGATTATCTGCGGACGCGATAAGGGTGGCGAAGTGGTTAGACCTCACCTCCCTTATCGCAGCGAGATAAGACCTAATGTGGGCTCTTAGTCGCAATCGGTCGGATTCGGATTGGCTGGATCTCCAACCGCTCTCTAGGCCCCGTCTCCGACGCTTCATCTCCCGGAGCTCCGCAGAGAACCATGGAGCTCGACGGGATCTGCACCAGGTCAGGGGCCGCAGGGGTACAACTCGGTCAAGAGCCTCAGTGGCCGTCCTTTCCCAGGCGTCCACTAAGGCATCTGCCAAGCTGTGAGCAAGGGAGGCAGGTGGGGACCTTTAATCTTATTAAAGGTGAACAGAGTCATGGTGACATTGACTACAGTATTTATACACCAGCCATCTCCACCCTTCATCCAAATGCATATCTTAATCTGTTGCTTTAATTTATTTCTGGTGGTAATAATCACTTCACCCCATGGACACCATCTAGTGTCAGTATATATTAATATATACTGACACTAGATGGTGTCCATGAGGTGAAGACATATAAAAGACATACATATTAATATATACTGAGGGGGGCAGTGTTTTCTCAGATTATTAACTAATTGCTGACTAAAAACTCAAGAGATTGGTACTTTGCCTTTAACGTCTGACTTGCATTTACATCATGTTCTGGGATTCATTGGAAGTCCCAGTGCTACATATGTTGAGGAGTAATAACAACATTAATATCCCCATCTTCACAATAGTCTGAGCAAGAAATATTACAATAACTATGGTAAGGCCAACAGTCAACACAATGATAAAAGCAACAACAATCAGTGATGCAATTGCAATCACAAAAGACATACATCATGAACCAATGTTTCTTCTGACGTCTTTCTTCCAAACATACAAGGTATTTCTTTCCTGAAATAGTAGAGAATTAGAGTCCCAATTACAGTTAACAAACCCCAAGTTACCCAAAAATGTCAAGATTCTGGCGTCAAGTATGACTTCTTCATTTTGATTCGTAGAGGATCTTCAGTTTATTGAACACTCCAGATGTTGGTTCTTTCACTGGTCCCTTTACTCAAGTATAATATGTCCACCCCTTTTCTCTGGTTCTCACAGAGGTTTCAGTGATTAACAGCACTTGGAATGGTCCCTCCCAGTTTGGCTGTAACTTTTCCTCTTTCCAAGTTTTGATTAGGACCCAGTCTCCAGCTCTACAACTTTGGACCGCAAAGTCCAAAGGTCTTTGAGACAGAGTCCTTTGTTTCTTAAGTAAGATAAAGAAGAAGACAGCCCCATTATATAGTTCTTTATAAACATATCCTTAGTTTCACATTGTGGAATTTACCCTACTCGGCCCAAGTATGGTAGCCCAAACATCATTTCATAAGGTGAAATACCAGTATCCCTTCTTGGGCGGGTTCAAATTCTGAGTAAGGCCAAGGATAAACATTTGGCCCATGGAATCCTGGTTCCCAACATTAATTTGGAAAGGGTGTTTTTAACTGTAAAATTCATTCTCACTTAATTCCCACTGCCTCCATAATTGATTCAAGTACATTTGCAGTAAAATGAGTCCCTTGGTCACTGCCTATACAATAGCTTCTATTATCCCACGTCTAGGTATTATTTGTTCCAATATAAGTTTAGTGACTACTGCTGCATTGGTCCTCATAGCTGGATAAGCCTCAACCCACCCAGTTAAGTGGTCCACTATCACCAATAGGTATTTAAGCCTCCCCACTTGAGGCAATTCAGTAAAATCAACTTGAATGCATTGAAATGGTCTCATCGCTAGATGTTATAGAACTTTTTATTTACCCGTTTACATATCATACATTTGTCACAGATTCATTTAGCTACTGTATAAAATCCACAGCATCCATAAGCTTCCAAAAACAAATCACATAATGCCTTAGTCCCCTACTGACTACCCTAATGTAGTACTTCCAAAATTTCCCTAGTTATCAATTTATTCAGCATTTACCTTCCATCAGGTAATAACCCTTTTGCTTTTCCCATTTCTACTGCCCCTATTTTCTCTAACTCTGTCCTCTCATCTATAATGAACAATGGGTTAATCCTTGTTTTTTCCACTATAGGAGTTAAACTTAACATTAAACATTCAGCTCCCTCTGCAGCTGCCATCACTGACTTCCAAGTCAGCTAAATTATTGCCACAGGTTTCAAAAGAATTTCCTTTTTGATGCCCTTCTACATGTACTATAGCAATCTCTTCAGGCAACATTAAATTGTCCAATGCATATGTAATCAGTTCCTCATGAACTATATCCTTTCCTTTGCTATTAATCAACCCTTGTTGTTGTTAGTTGCGAAGTCGTGTCTGACCCATTGTGAGCCTATGGGCAACGTTTCTCCAGGCTTTCCTGTCCTCTACCATCTTCTGGAGTCCATTTAAGCTCACACCTACTGCTTCAGTGATGCCATCCAGCCACCTCATTCTCTGCCAACCCCTTCTTCTCTTGCCCTCAATCTTTCCCACCATTAGGCTCTTCTCCAGTGAGTCCTTCCTTCTCATTAGGTGGCCAGAGTATTTGAGTTTCAACTTCAGGATCTGGCCTTCTAAAGAGCAGCCAGGGTTGATCTCCTCTAGGACTGACCGGTTTGATCACCTTGCAGTCCAAGGAACTCGCAGGAATCTTCTCCAGCACCATAGTTCAAATGCCTCAATTCTTTGGCGCTCAGCCTTTCTTATGGTCCAACTTTCACTGCCATACATTGCAACTGGGAAGACCATAGCCTTGACTATATGCACTTTTGTTGGCAGGGTGATGTCTCTGATTTTTAGTGTGCTGTCTAGATTTGCCATGGCTTTCCTCCCCAGGAGCAAGCGTCTTTTAATTTCTTGGCTACAGTCCCCATCTGTGGTGATCTTGGAGCCTAGGAAAATAAAATCTGTCACTACCTCCATTTCTTCCCCACCTATCTGTCAGGAATTGAAAGGGCCGGATGCCATGATCTTGGTTTTCTTAATGTTAAATTTCAACCCAAACTTTTGCACTCTCCTTCTTCACCTGCAACAAGAGGCTTTTTAGTTCTTCTTCACTTTCTGCCATTAGAGTGGTATCATCTGCATATCTTAGGTTGTTGATATTTCTCCCAGCAATCTTAATTCCAACTTTTGATTCATCTAGCCCTGCCTTTCTCATGATGTGCTCTGCATATAAGTTAAATAGGTAGGGCGACAGTATACAGCCTTGCCGGACTCATTTCCCAATTTTGAACCAATCAGTGGTTCCGTGTCCAGTTCTCACTGTTGCTTCTTGACCCGCATATAGGTTTCTCAAGAGACAAATAAGATGGTCTGGTACTCCCATCTCTTTAAGAACTTGCCACAGTTTGTGGTGATCCACACAATCAAATGTTTTAGCATAGTCAAAGAAGCAGAAGTAGATGTTTTTCTGAAACTGCCTAGCTTTCTCCATGATCCAGCGTATGTTGGTAATTTGATCTCTAGTTCCTCTCCCTCTTCAAAATCCTGCCTGTACTTCTGGTAGTTCTCGATCCACATACTGCTGGAGTCTAGCTTGTAGGATTTTAAGATTTTGAATAGCTCAGCTGGAATACTGTCTCCTCCACTAGCTTTGTTGTTGCTCAGCTTTCCTAAGGCCCACTTCACTTCACATTCTAGGATGTCTGGCTTGAGGTCAGTGACCACCTCACTGTGGTTATCAGGGACATTAAGATCATGCTTGTATAGTTCATTTTGGTCCTTTATCATGCCCATTTTTGCATAAAACATTCCCTTCATCTCTCCAATTTTCTTGAAGAGATCTGTGGTCCTCCCTATTCTATTGTTTTCTTCTATTTCGTTGCACTGTTCATTTAAGAAGGCATTCTTATCTCTTCTAGCTATTTTCTGGAATTCTGCATTCAGTTGGGTGTATCTTTCTTTTTCTCCCTTGCCTTTCACTTCCCTACTTTCCTTAGCTATTTGCAAAGCTTCCTCAGACAGCCATTTTGCTTTCTTACATTTCTTTTTTCTTTGGGATGGCTTTAGTTGCTACCTCTTGTAAAGTGTTGCAAACCTCTGTCCATAGTTCTTCAGGCACTCTGTCTTTCAGATCTAATTCCTTAAATCTATTTGTCACCTCTACTGTGTATTTATCAGGGATATGATTTAATTCATATCTGAGTGGCCTAGTGCTTTTCCTTACTTTCTTCAGTTTAAGCCTAAATTTTGCAACAAGAAGTTCATGGTCTGAGCCACAGTCAGCTCCTGGTCTTGTTTTTACTGACTGCATAGAGCTTCTCCATCTTTGGCTGCAGAGTACATAGTCAATCTGATTTCTGTGTCTGGTGATGTCCATGTGTAGAGTCGTCTCTTGGGTTGTTGGAAAAGAGTGTTTGCGATGACCATCGTATTCTCTTGACAAAATTCTGTCAGCCTGTGCCCTGCTTCATTTTGTATTCCAAGGACAAACTTGCCTGTTATTGTGGTTATCTTTTGGCTTCCTACTTTAGCATTCCAATCCCCCATGATTATAAGGACATCATTTTTTGGTGTTAATTGTATAAGGTGCCGTAGGGCTTCATAGAACCGGTCAATTTCATCCTCTTCAGCACCGGTGGTTGGGGCATAGACTTGGACTACTGTGATATTGAATGGTTTGCCTTGGATTCAAACTGAGATCATTCTGTCATTTTGGGGATTGTATCCCAGTATTGCTTTTCCTACTCTTTTATTGACTATGAAGGCTACTCCATTTCTTCTGAGGGATTCTTGCCTGCAGTAGTATACCTGATGGTCATCTGAATTAAATTCACCCATTCCTGTCCATTTTAGTTTGCTGATTCCTAAGATGTCAATGTTCAGTCTTGTCATCTCTTGTTTGACCACGTCCAGCTTTTCTTGATTCATAGATCTTACATTCCAGGTTCCTATGGAGAAAAAAATATTTACAGCATTGGAGTTTCCTTTCACCACCAGATACATCCACAGCTGAGCGTCCTTTTGGCTTTGGCCCAGTCGCTTCATTCTTTCTGGCGCTACTAGTAATAGCCCTCTGCTCTTCGCCAGTAGCATATTGGACACCTTCCGACCTGAGGGGCTGATCTTCCAGCGTCATATCGTTTTGCCTTTTGGTACTGTCCATAGGGTTTTCATGGTAAAGATACTGGAGTGGGTTGCCATTTCCTTCTCCAGTGGATCACGTTTTGTCAGAACTCTCTGCTATGACCTGTCCATCTTGGGTGGCCCTGCACGGCATAGCTCATAGCTTCATTGAATTACGCAAGCCCCTTCGCCACAACAAGGCAGTAATCCTTGAAGGGGAATCAACCCTTATTCTTCCCAAATCTTTTCAAAAGTATGCATTACTCCAAAAGCATACTTTTGGAGTATGTATATAGTGTATATACTGTAGTCCATCTCTGTTTCTCCAACAATTTTAAAGCTTGATTTAATACATGCAATTCACAAGTCTGTGCAGACCAATTTAAAGGCAATTTTCCTGCTTCCACCAAAACTTATTCTCTTCCTTCTATTATTGCATATCCATTCCTTTGCTTCCTTTCTGCCACTCTTGAGGACCCATCTATAAACAAATTAGCTCCTTCTCCCAAGGAAACATCTGTTAAATCAGGTCTAACTCTGGTCTGTAATTCAATTACTTCAACACAAAAATGTTCAACGTCCGATCCTCCTTCCATGTCTCCTCTTAAAAAATTGAGCTGGATTCAAGCTAACATCACTAGTCACTATTAAATCATTTTGTTCCATACGTATACTCTCATATTTTAAATCCTTGAGTCTGTCAGCTATTGGCTGGCTTTTTAGTTTGCCCTCACTTGATGAAGGGTACTAACCATCAAGGCTCCCCCAAAAGTTAACTTTCTGCTCTCCTTTACTAACGCTGCTATAGCCGCCACCACTTGAACACCATCCTTAACAGACAAGGTTTAACATTTTAGACAAAAATGCCACTGGCTGCCTCTTTTCTCCCCACTTCTGGGTCAAAACCCCTAAAGCCATTCCTTTATACATATTTACAAACAAATGGAATGACTTACTTAGTAAAGGAAGAGCCAAACACAGGAGATTCACCAAACTCTGTTTGAGTTTGTTCAGTAATTCTTTTTCCTCTTCTGTCCATTGTATAACATTAGGCTCTTCTAACAGTTTTGCATACAAGTCTTTTGTCAAAACAGCATAATTATCTATCCAGTTAATCCTAAAAATTTCCTCAAGTCCTTCTCTGTTTTAGGCAAGGATTGAGTTACAATTCCTTCAATCCTTTCAGGTGTTATTCTTCTATGTCTTTCACTAATCCTGTCCTAAGTACTTTACCTCTCTTTCTACATATTGTAATTTTCTTCTTAGATATCCGAAGCCCCTTTTCTCCTAAATATTCAAAATCAGGGTATCTAGCACACAGGCATAAATACATAAAAGAAGTAAAATAAAAAGAGCAACTTCAAAAAGAAACAAACAGGTTTAATGAGGTATTTTGAGTTAATGCACTGAAATATATGTGGGTATACAAGTAAGGCACTGGGCTATTACAAAAGCTAAAGCTATGTATCAAGCTCTAGTATCACCTAGAAGCAAAATGCTTTCAGCCACCGCCACAGAGAAGGGTTGAGCTGATGGGATTAGAAAAACAAAGACTCCCAAGCACAGAAACATGAACTTTAGGACATAATAGGATTAACCCACCACTATTAGAATACCAAAAGGGCACACTGGAGCTCAGGTCAAAGTACATTGCACAGGAACAGGAAGAACCTCAAATAAAAAGCCCAAAGAAGGTATAAACACCCACCTATCCCAACTCCACTTTGTCAGCTGTCCCTGAACCACATGTTCAATAAACAGAACCTTCTTCCCAATCAGCCTCCATTTTATTTATTCCCGGATTGGGCTGGACCTGAAGATTTTTCTTTCAACAAAGGTTAAATAATTTGAAAGAGTATCATGAATTTTCTTAATATAAGTGATGATAGTCTATAGAGACTAATAAATGCAAGTAGAAATATATATCACTTCTCAGAACAAGGGGAAAAAGAAAGAAAAGTGGATTTGATTAAGATTGCAATGTAAAAAATTTTAAACAAAAATATTTTATTTGGTCCTGTTTTTATTGGGACATTGCTTTTGGTTTCTAGGTTTGCTGTAGAAAAAAAATGAAATTTAGAATTTTAGCTTGAAGATTTAATAATTGTATGTTATAAAACTGGCTTATAATAATTATTGTTGTTGTTGTTAGTTGCGAAGTCGTGTCTGACTCATCGCGACCCTATGGACAATGTTCCTCCAGGCCTTCCTGTCCTCTACCATCTTCTGGAGTCCATTTAAGCTCACACCTACTGCTTCAGTGACTCCATCCAGCCACCTCATTCTCTGTCGTCCCCTTCTTCTCTTGCCCTCGATCTT
Source organism: Vipera ursinii (assembly GCF_947247035.1). Classification (NCBI taxonomy): domain Eukaryota; kingdom Metazoa; phylum Chordata; class Lepidosauria; order Squamata; family Viperidae; genus Vipera; species Vipera ursinii. The sequence continues at coordinate 97,236,280 of NC_139513.1, read as the reverse complement.
TCCCAGCATTAGGCTCTTCTCCAGTGAGTCCTTCCTCCTCATTAGGTGGCCAAAGTATTTGAGTTTTAGCTTCAGGATCTGGCCTTCTAAAGAGCAGTCAGGGTTGATCTCCTCTAGGACTGACCGGTTTGATCGCCTTGCAGTCCAAGGGACTTGCAGGAGTCTTCTCCAGCACCAGAGTTCAAAGGCCTCAATTCTTTGGTGCTCAGCCTTTCTTATGGTCCAACTTTCACTGCCATACATTGCAACTGGGAAGACCATAGCCTTGACTTTACACACTTTTGTTGACAGGGTGATGTCTCTGCTTTTTAGTGTGCTGTCTAGATTTGCCATGGCTTTCCTCCTGAGGAGCAAGCGTCTTTTAATTTCTTGACTACAGTCCCCATCTGCAGTGATCTTGGAGCCCAGGAAAATAAAATCTGTCACTACCTCCATTTCTTCCCCATCTATTTGCCAGGAATTGAGAGGGCCGGATGCCATGATCTTGGTTTTCTTAATGTTTAGTTTCAACCCAACTTTTGCACTCTCCTTCTTCACTCGCAACAAGAGACTCTTCAGTTCCTCTTCACTTTCTGCCATTAGAGTGGTATCATCATAATAATTATAGGTAATGTAAAAAGTTGTGGTCATAATTATTTTAGTATTTTACTGTGTTGGATAGGGTCAGAAGTTAATTTTTTCCCCTAAATCGTGCATTTCCCCTTATTCTTTTTGCTTTTTCTTTTCCATTTTATGTGATTAAAAAAACCTCAATAAAATATTTAATAAAAAAGGAAACACAGATACTAAAACAAGCTGTAACTTGTTAAGAGGTGAGAATATCTTCTATATAATTTGCATGTTGGAGAGGTGAATGAGAATGAAAGAAAAAATGAGTATGATCAAAATATGGAGCACGCATTCTGTATATTTAATTTTAATACAGTTTATTGTCAATATCAGATCCAGAGCTAAGCAGTAAAAAGTCCTGCAGGTGATTTTGGGCCTCTATTATTTGTTTTGAAAAATTCATTTTTCTTTCAAAAATTATGCTCTCTTAAACATCCCATAGTTGGAGATACCAGAATCCTCTTATTAGAAGTGAATAAATAAGAGACACATAGGGAATTGCAGCAATATCACAAGCAATCCTCTTTTTCATAAAAATTGTAGAGCTTATGTGTTATATTAAAGGTGGAAAAATTCTGGAGTGATTTATCTTGGTGTGATTGTGTTTGCATCTCAGAAACCATTTTAACAGGGGTGTGTAGACTATTTATATTCACTGTATTTACCTGTCACCTCTCTTCTCATTGTCAAGCTGTAGTACTGGAAATGAGACTAGAGGGAAGAGGTTAATTCCATCTAAAGATGCTTCTCTACCCAAGTGACAAAGCACCAGGATTAGCATACGTATGAGAAAGCATGTTTTGCCTATTCTCCCACTGATTAATCTCAACTAAACATGAACGAAAGTCACAGCCAAGGGCACTGTTCATTAAGAGCTAAATCCTGAGAAGGCAATGGACCCAGCTTTAGTAAAAGAATATTACAGATTTGGGAAATTCAAAGAAAACACCAATTCAAATTATCTAATGGCTGCATCAAGGTATAAGGAAGCTGACAGCACTTCAGGATCTTTAGTTGATAAAATTAGAAAAATTCTACTGTTGAAAGAAAAATCGTCAGGTCCGGTTCCAAGCTGGGAGTAAACAAAGGCTAAGATGGAAGCTGCTTAGAAGGAAGGTTCCAGTTTATTGAGTTGCAGAACCAGACAGAAATGTGGTTTTGGGGCAGCTGACCCATGAAGCTGGGAGTGGTGGGTTTTTATACCTTCTTGAGCTTTTGTGTTTGGAGTTGTTCCTGTGGCATGAACTTTGACCTCAGCTTTTGCATGTGTCCTTTTGGTATTCTGATGGTGGTGGTTAATCCTATTATGTCCTAAAGGCCTTGTCCTACTTCTCTAGGGTTGTGGATGATGCAATGTCCTGTGTTGGATTTTTGGGTGAGGGGTTGCTGGTTCTAATCCTATCACTCTGCTGTTGTTAGCTATCAAATCTTGTTCCAAGGGATTTTGAAAGATCCTGTCTTGAATGGGCTTCTGCCCAGTATTATTTTCTCATGAATGGGGCCTCAGTCTTTCTGAATGGGATTATCAAATCTGCATTTCTACAGAGCTGGCCTCTGCCTAGTTTCTGCTTGGGGCTATTAAGAAAAACTGGGCCTGCTTTTCTGCCCTTAAGAACCTTTGAGGAAATATAATATTCTGCCTTTGTAATATCCCCCAAAATATTTCCTTCTATGGGGGGAGGGGGCTGATTTCCCACACTAGGAAATGTGTTCGTAAAATAATGCGTAGTGTTTTAAGTGGAAAGGAGGGGGGCTGTTTCCTCCTTCTCTTATAACACTTGAAAGGGGGCAGGAGGAGCATTCAATTCTAATTGTTGAAGCTTCTCCAAATTATCTTATCTTTAGATTCTAGAATTCTGAAGCAGAAGTTGCACTGATGGCTATCAACAGTTAACTTTAAAAACAGATTAGAGAATCCATCAAGAATAGAGCCATCCATAGCAGATATCATTATGGTTATATATTGTATCCAGGAGGCTTCTAAATAACAGCTGTTGTAATAAAACAGCTATTGTAAACTTGCCTGTTTTGTAGGTTTCCCAAAGGCATCTGGTGTCTATTGTAAACAAAATGATGAACTTATTTTGGATGCACGCTTTTGTTTAAATTCTTTTTTTTCTTATCTTCTTACAAAACTGATACTGTAAGGAGAAAAATGCAGAGGAAGAATATCTCCAAGAGGATGAACTCTGTAAGAAAGACAAGGTTCTGTTCCTCTCCTTCACACGAGCTGATTACTCTTCAAATGGCACCCATATTTCCTTATAAACCACTGAGCCAGATCTATATTTAAACAAATATGCCTTAATATTTGCTTTAATGGTTCCAAGCAGCCAAGGAAGGCACATCTGAGGGTCTACACAGCAATTTGACTCAACAATCCTGCTACTAAACAGTGTCTTGCTGCTGAAAATGTCATTCATGTTGTATCTGACCTACATTGTAAATATCTTAGATCCGGTCCTCTTCCTATTCTGCTCATATGCAGCTTTGTTGATCTCATTTTATTATCTGCCATCCAGTTGATATCAACTCTGAGTAAACGCATAATTTTTTTCCATGATGATCTGTCCCTAACCTGGTCCTTCGGTCTTCTAACAGTGCACTCATTGCCACTGTAACTGAGTCCATCCACATTTTTGCTGGTCATCCTATTCTTCTTTTTCCTGCCATCTTTCTCACTACATAGAATTATGTCCCACATTGCTTACCTTCTTCCTCCTTTTTTAACCACATTATAATGACTTGAGACAGATCTCTCTGTCCCTCTCTGTCCAGTTTCACAAAAAAATGATGTTATTATAGAATTCTCCTCATGGCTGGATTATTTAAGATGTGGACTGTCTTATTGTGCCCCACTCCTTAAATAGGCCTCCATTTTTATATTAGTCTAGTGTCACAGATAACAGAACTTTCTGAGGAATGTTTGCTGGAAGTGGACAACCATTTGCCCATAGACCATAAATGATCCTATGAGGCCCACATTCTTTCCAGACCCTGTTCCACAACAGAGTATAACCCAAACAAAGTTATCTGCTGTTTTCATTTTACAATCTTTTCATTTTGCTTTTCATTGTTTTTCTAGTCTTGTTGCTTTTGAGTTTATCTAAATTGATGCAAGATTTACATTTTTGTTTGATTTCTCCTATTTTCTAGCCCTCATTGTACTCACTTCCAAAGTGCTTGAACAGGCCAGACAAGGACATTATGTCTCTACTGATATTACTGGCTAGCATCTGCTTGGACTAGCCTTGGTTTGCTTCCTATAAATAGTCTAAAAGACAGAGCTGATTACTTCAGCTAGAGCACTTGAGAAGGGACAAGAATTAAAATTGTCAGTGTTGAAAGAAAAATCTTCATCAAGGTCCAGTTCAAGCTGGGAATAAACAAAATGGAGACTGCTTAGGAAAGAAGGTTCTGTTTATTGAGTTGCCAGAAACTTCAGTGACACAACATGTTTCTGAGGTGGCTGACAAAATGGAGCTGGGAGAGGGTGGGTTTTTTTATACCTTTTGGGGGTTTTCTGTTTGGAGTTGTTCCTGTTTGAGGTCATTCCTGTTCCTGTGTCATCTACTTTGACCTGAGCTTTTGGTATTCTAATGGTGCTGGGTTAATCCTATTATGTCCCAAAGGTCATGTTCTGTCCTTGGAAGTCTTTTTTTCTCTAATCCCATCAGCTCAAACCTTCTCTTGGGCTCTGGCTGAAGGCATTTTGCTTATGAATAAGTGCCCCAGTCTTTTTGAATAGGATTATCAAATCTGCATTTCTACAGAGCTGGCCTGCTCGGTTTCTGCTTGGAGGAAAGGGAGACGTTTCTGCCTTTTAATATCTTCTCCCATTAGTCTTTTGGGAAAATATTATATTCTGCCTTTTTTGATATCCCCCAAAAAATTTCCTTCTCGGGGAAGCAGGGTTTGCTGACTTCCTACATCAAGAAGAAGGAGAGGTGCAATCCCCACTTTACTTTATGAGCCTGTGAATGTGCTTGTGTGCCTTATCAACAGATCCTATCCTCCTAAACTAGACCATTTATAAATGAGAATGCAATTATTTCCATCCCTTCAAAAGCAGACACCTGTACTCTTGATGAGGCTTCACCTCACCTGACTCTGGCCTTGATGCTCTCACTGCAATTACTGTTGTTGTTATACACAGACCCTGATGAAGCTCCACATTAGTGCCCTGCTTTGGCTATTCAGCATAAGCTTCCTGTCAAAGTCTCTGTATTCAGCATGTTCTGACTAACTGGTACATGCTGTATTGTTAGGGGGAGAGACTTCTATTGTTTTCCCTTCTCCTTCAGATTTGTGGCTATCTATTCTTCCCCCACCCATCTGTTTGCATGTAAAGAGCCTGGAAATCCTCCCTAGCTAAAGTTTTTGAACATAACTTACCAAATCTTCTTTATTTCTCAAACACAAATGCTTTTTGGACTGAAGCTAAAAACTACACTGTGACATTTTTCTGTCAGTAACCAGAGGCTCTGCTTTGTCTGTATTATAAGCTCAGATCTCCACAGACCTGTCTTTCACAATAGGTCTTCTGAAGTGTGGTCTGTCTACCTACTTAATACTGTCTATTTGAAAAAGATGTGTAACTGAAAAGTTCTTTCCAACTTTTCAATATTCTGAAAGTAATCGATTGCCCTACAAATGCCTAAGACAGTGATATTGCTACCATTTTTTTTCCTCTCTGCCATACATAGAAGATTAAAGATGCCACTTTATTTAAAACTGAAGTGCCCTTTCTAGTAGATGATGCTCTGAACAAATTTGCCCCAAAGAGGTGTACTGAAGGCGTATGTCATCAATATTGGCTAAATGAGCAATTAATAAATTAATAAATAAGAAACACAATATGCATAAGAAGCATGACATTAGTTTTAGCTTAAAATCAGTGCTACAATTCAGAATATCTTTTTTTCTGGATTTAAAAGACAGTTTAGTGGCTCAGTGGGTTAGGACGCTGAGCTTGTCGATCAGAAGGTCGGCAGTTTGGCGGGTCGAATCCCGAGTGCCGCGTAGCAGAGTGAGCGCCTGTTACTCGTCCCAGCTTCTGCCAACCTAGCAGTTCGAAAGCACGTAAAAATGCAAGTAGAAAAATAGGGACCACTACGGTGGGAAGGTAACAGCGTTCCGTGCGCCTTTGGCGTCTAGTCATGCCGGCCACATGACCACGGAGACGTCCTCGGACGAGCGCTGGCTCTTCAGCTTTGAAACGGAGATGAGCACCGGCCCCTAGAGTTGGAAACGACTAGCACGCACGTGCGGGGGAACCTTTACCTTTACCTTTTACCTTTAGTGACTTTACTAACAAACAGAATCATGTCCACAAGAAGGTAATTCAACTGTTCTACATCCAGTGCTTTAAGGTTATTTGTCATCAGTATTTTTCTCCTAATGTCATCATAGACAGGGCAGTAGGGGATAATAGCCAACAATGTCCTCCACCTGACTGGTGCCACAGGAACACAGGTATACCTCAGTGGGCATTTGCAAAATCTTCCCTTGAGCTATACCAAAGGCACAGATCTTTAATGAAGGGATGGAAATACCTTTCTCAGTACTGGTACAGATATTTAACCAGATGCTGGGCCAGGTTAATGGCGGCATCAGAATGAAAAAAGTGAAGACTGTATATTGCAATGACCTCTCTACTGGTATCTAATAAAAAAAGTTTTCTCTTCTTCAAGAGCTTGGGTGATATACATTGCTTCAGTTTACATGACAGTGTAAATAGTACATGCCCATCTGATTGTCTGGCTGTTTACCCAGCCATATAATCAGGCAAAATGTAGTTCATTACACAGCTCAGCAAATTAAGTGATTGATGCTGAAACATCACAATCCTTTTCCATTTTATTCTCTGTAATGGAGCTCAGATTTCATCCACTTGGCTTGCCTGCTCAGGATGGAAGTAGAGAAAAACTTTGCTGAGTTTGTTTTTTAAAAAGCTACACATTTCTGCATTTCATTATAATAGAAAGAACTTAGATCTGCATAGGTTTGCAGATGAATAAAGCAATTGTTTTAAAGCAAAACGAAATTTGGATTTAGGTCATAGATACTCAACCTGTAGCAGGCACCAACTTATAATAACTCTTTTTTTTTTCAAAAGCACTGAAGGAGTCTATGTGGGCATTTTATTAATCACTTTTTAATCACTTTGAAAATGAAGCAAAGAATGCATCAAGTAATTCAGGATATTAATCTTTTTCAGGGTTGTTCTACCGTAAACTTTACCAAGAACCTTCTGAAGAAACCTCTCTAGGCTTGGGCTTCAAAGCCTGAAACTGTGATGATAGAAAAGTACGTCTCAAAGTGGCCTTTTATTTTAACTGGGTTCTGACAAGGCAAGGTTTTCTAAGTGTCACAGATATGGTAGTTTTGAGAGGGGTGTAAGATAACTGGAATTATCATTACTTCAGGCTGGTTACAAATTCATTGTCAGCCTGACGCAGTTGAATGTTTTAAAATGAATTAGTGAAAGGTCACTATAGATTTGAAATTCAGGCACATAGACCAGTTCTAAAAAGATCAAAAGACATTAGGCATAAATTCTGCCTCTATTTCCAGGTAACAGGTAAGATAAAGGATAGAAAAAGATGTGGGGAAAATAGGGAGAGTCTAAAGCAGAAAGCAACAGAGATAATTTTTCTATCAAAATTCCATGATGCTGTTGGCTACATCTCTTTCTTGTCCACCAAATTAGTGTACATTCCTTTAATGATGCAGAATAGAACCTTGTGACTTACTTTCCATTTCTGTTATTGCTGTTCTCTCTTGGACTATCCTTGTTTATTGCCCACAACTTCATGCCTAATAGACAGATATACAGATAATGCAATTTTTTGTTGAAATTGGAAATTACAGTAATTTTCCAAGAGAGGCAAGTGAAATTAAACCCAGTACCCTTAATATCTCATCTCTAAGCACTGGACATGAACACAAACTTTATGAAATAATTTCCACAGTAGGCCTGCATGACATGAGTGAGTTTTCACTAAATGAAAAGCTTTTTAACTATGAGATCAAAATATTATCTTCATTAAGGCAATTGTCCTGGTGCTTCATGTCTCTTCATCTCTCTCAGCCAGCATTTGCAAAGAGTGGGATTGTTTTCTCTGTGTGTACTCTTTTAGAATTGGAAGAAAACATCTGTGGAGCCACAAGGCCTCTTCTGCTCACTCAAGTCCCAGATTTAAAAAACTGAAGTGAAGCATTGTAGTGGCTCTGCTAGTAGAAGGGAATGAGGGAGGCATGTTATTTCATGAATCACCTTTGAGAGAATATTGCATTTGTTGAAGCAAAGTGGCATATCATAGCCTTATTTCTGAGTATTTCCACTGAAATAATTTTTTCAATCACTTCTGTCTTGCATGAATTCCTTGCAAACAAGACCGAAGGAGCTGTAACATCCTTCCCATTCTCTCAGCATAAAAAAATGTTGTCACTACTCATGTATTGCCCATAGTCTGTAGTAAAGTTGGTCCATAGAATGAATTCTAGTGAACCCAAATATAAGATATCTAGCTTTCACAAAATTGCTCCTCAGCATGGCAATTAGTAAAGTCAGCAACTCAGTAGCCAGAGCTAGGATGCTCAGCTTTTTGTAGTTTTGCTGGATTAGGGGGAAGAGGGGGGTGCCTTCAAGCCAAGACTGATTTCTGTGACTACTCAGACTACTTTTTAGCTGTATATAGGTAGTCTTATTCTGTTGTATTTTTATGCTTCTTTGCACCTCACCCTTCTTAAATATTTGAATGGATTTCATTTCACTAGATTTTATTTCATTTCTGCCTGGACTAATTCTTGAACTTTTTAGAAGTGGCTTGCCCTTACCTTCTTTCTAAGGCTGAGAGAAAATGGCTGGCCCAAGATAGGACTAGAACTCTCAGCCTCCCAGTTTCTAGCCTGGTGTCTTAATTGCTACAGCATACTGGCTCTCTGTAGCACCTTACATGAACTTAAATGATTTATTCATTTTTGAACATTGTTGCTTTAGGAGAACATGATGGCTGTAGAATCCCATGACTGAATTCTTAAGCAATGGCAGAAACTAACTTGATTTTGATTTCCATAGTCAGAACACAGCAAGTCTCTCTGCTTTCCACAACCACCAAAACCCAGCACAGACTGTTACAATATATGATTTCATATGTTGAATGGATGGTGGGAACTGAGAGCAAGTGCCCGCTGGCTGATGATCAAGGCTAATATATCTTTCCTTCCCAACAAACTGTAATGACTAAAGAATGACAGGACAGACAATGCTGTTTACTCTCTCCAATAAAAGTGATTTTTTTTTCACCTCCAGCATTTTGCTAATCAAAATCACAAGGCAAGCTGTAAAGGAGAAAAAGAGCCACACTGTTCTTGAGGATAGATTCTTCCCACATTGGTTGAAGGTTTCGAAATCAATATCTCTCAGAATATTTTGATTCCGTCTCGAACTTTCATCAAACAGAATGTGATTAATGGACTAGTTGACTGATACATGGCAGCCCCTTAAAGGCTGGTGTCTGGCCCACATTACATCTTCAAATCACTTGTTTATTTTTTTTTTACACAGAAATTTCTCCCTGCCTTTGACATGAAAGTGTTATGTATAAGCTGATTCATCATTTTGTAGTTCTGTAACAGCAAATCAATTTTCATCTGTCAATCCCAAATTCTCCCATTGGGCTACATATATGTACTGGTTATTTATTTATTTACTTACTTACTTACTTACTTACTTACTTACTTACCTACTTACTATAAATACATGCAAACAAACCATTCTTTCTGTGTCTTCTGAGTAGCCATACTTACACTATTCATTGTTTAAATATTCAGCTTACATTTAAACACAACATTTATTTATTTTATTTTTTATTTTAATCCCATTTATATCCCGCCCTTCTCTGAAGACTAAGGGCGGCTTACAATTTAAGCACAAACCAATACTTCCACAAGCAACTGTTTACAATAACTGTAAACACAACCAAAATGCTTAAAGTTAACATATGCTTGGATTTCGCATATATGCCATATAAAACCAGTCAGATTTCAATAGAACTTGAGAATGACAATAAATCTTTCCGAAACAAAACTTTAGCTATGGGCTACCAAACTCTTAAATCAAATGGGTAGGTTGAACAATGTAATAGGGCATTACAGAGTTGCATAACTATTAATGGAATGATACAGAGAGAAAAAATGAAGCAAGAGGTCTCACTAATTAAATGAATGTCAAGAAAGCTGAAAAAAGAACTCTTTCTTGAAAACAGAGACGAAGAAATAAGCAAAATAAAAAAAGTGAAAAAAGCAGTCAAATTTGTGTTTGTGTCCACACACAATTTTAAAAACCGTCTTGATTTCCTCATTTAAATTTGGGATATATCTCCATTGTCTTTAAAAAGCAGAGAGTAAAACAGAGTTCTACTACAGAGTTCTACTACTATTCTCCAAAGCACCTGAAGGCAGGACAAGAAGCAACGGATGGAAACTAGTCAAGGAGAGAAGCAACCTAGAACTAAGGAGAAACTTCCTGACAGTTAGAACAATTAACCAGTGGAACAACCTGCCTCCAGAAGCTGTGAATCCTCCAACACTGGAGGCTTTTAAGAAGAGACTGGACAGCCATTTGCCTGAAATGGCTGAGCAGGGGGTTGGACTAGATGACCTCCAAGGTCCCTTCCAACTTCTTCTTCTTCTTCTTCTTCTTCTTCTTCTTCTTCTTCTTCTTCTTCTTCTTCTTCTTCTTCTTCTTCTTCTTCTTCTTATTATTATTATTATTATTATTATTATTATTATTATTATTATTATTATTATTATTATTATTATTACCATAAATCAGTATTGAACAACTGGCTGTGTAGTGTTTTTCCTTACCTTTCTGGATCCATGGATTGGCTGGTCTTAATGGAAAAAATTTAAACATAATGAGCAGAAAGCTGGACTATTTCAAATATCTTCAATTTAGTATTATTTTTTTAAATTAATGCAAAATTTTATTAGTTTATAATATACAATACAATGAAAATACAAAAGTAAATAGCGGAAAAGATGGGGAAGGAAAAAGGGAGTAGAGAAGTGAGGTAAGGGAGGAAAAAAAGAAGAAGAAAGGCATTGACTTCCAACTTCCTTTGGCACAATAAAGTTAAGTGTCAACTTCAAACCTCAACTTTTTACTTTTACAAAATAATATAAACTAGCCATTTCGATAACATCAAATCTACCGTATCTAATTGGTAAAACCCAAAATCAAAATTTCATTTTTTTTCCACCTCAAGCATAAAGTCTAGAAGCGGTTTCCATGTGGCAATAAAAGTTTTCATATTCTTTTCTTTAATCAGTACAGTCAGTTTAGCCATCTCTGCTAGCTCCATCGGTTTTCGTAACCATTCCTCCATTTTGGGAATTGATGTCATCTTTGATGTAGAGTAGTCTTGCTGCTGTCAACATATATAACATTTATTATTATTATTATTATTATTATTATTATTATTATTATTATTATTATTATTATTATTATTATTATTATTATTATTATTATTATTTAGATTTATATACCGCCCTTTCCCGAAGGACTCAGGGCGGTTTACAGGGTATTTTAAAAAATAATCAATACAAAAGTTAAAACAAATTAAAAAAGATTAAATGAAACCCTGAGAAAAAATAAAAACCCAGTTAAAATTAAAATTAAAAAATTCTCAGCCTGGGCCAGAGAGCTCGAAGAGCCAGGTCTTCAGGTCCCGGCGGAATGAACGGAGGTCGGGGGCAGTCCTCAGCTCTGCGGGCAGCTGGTTCCAGAGGGCAGGCGCGCCCACTGAGAAGGCCCTATCCCTGGGTGTTACCCGCCGGCAATCTTTAACCGGCGGCACCCTGAGAAGACCCTCCCTGTGGGAGCGCACTGGACAAAGGGAACTTGATGCCGGCAGCAGGTGTTCCCTCAAAGTTCCATATATTTTTTCAGATCTTTGTCCATTAGCCCCAAGAGAAAAGTCTCTGGTTTTCTTTCTATATTCATTTTAAGAATTTTCTGTATTAACATTTGAATCCTACTCCAATATTTTCTTACTTTATCACACGTTCACCATAAATGGTAAAACGTTCCCTCTTTACCTTTACATTTCCAACATTCATTTGAAATACCTTTATACATTTTTGATAACTTGTCTGGTGTTAAGTACCAACGGTATATCGTCTTGTAAAATTTTTCTTTTAAATTATAATTTAATGTAAATTTTAATCCTTTATTCCACATATTTTCCCATTGTTCAAGCATTATATTGTACCCAAAATTCCTTGCCCATTGAATCATACAATGTTTTACTTGTTCATTTTCCAGATTTAAATTCAATAACATTTTATAAACTTTAGCAAAATTTAGCAATAATATGCTCATCACTACCGCACAGTAGGATTTCCAATTCATTTTTAACAAAATTAAACCCATGATTATTTTTACCTAACTTAAATCTTTCTTTCAATTGCATGTATGTAAACCAATGGCAAACATGGCCTTCTGATTCTAGCTCCTCGGATCTGAGGGTAGGCTCAGTCAAATTAAAATATATTATTTTACCATAGGTCCAGCTGAAAAATTAACATAACGACAAAAACATCTGAAAAACTCCACAGTGATTTACTCAAATCTGAACATTGTTCAGGAACTATATCAAAAAGTTTTCCTCTAACAGATTACCTTCATTTCTATAAATGTCATTATGGATACAAATACTAATATTTAAAATGTTTTTTTTTATTTTTTTAAATATAGGTGTAGATATATGTGTATAGCCCCAACTTTTTTACTTTCAGTTCTGTTTTCTTTTCAAGTCTATATTAGTTTTAATATATATCTTTTCATTTTGTAAAGCTTCAGTACAAGATATTACACTACTATTTATAAGATAGCAATTCTTTGTTCATATAAGTATAATTAGAGATACATTTTGCTGTCTATTTTGGGGGTGTTCTTTACTGCTGGTTTAGCAATAGAAGTCATCTTTCATTGCTTCAATTCATCCTCACTTTTAAAGGTGTCCCTGAAGCCAACATATTTTCATGGGGTAAGTTCATCAGGATGGATAAACATTCTTTTCTCCCTTGAGTTACAAAATCTGGCAAGAATAAATATTTGCGTAGAACCCATGGACTTCAACCATGTACTATAGTTCTCCAGCCCATCGTATGGATGGGCAGCCAGAATCCAACATACCTTGCTGGGCTGGTTGGTCCTCCAAACTTACCAACTGTATAACAGCAGGTACCATGCCTGATGCCTGTAGACCATCCTTCTATTTCTGACTGATGGCTGCTTCAACCACTCTGCAGCACCCTTCTCTGCTTGAGACTAACATTTAGACTAATGTATTTATTTAATATTTGGATATTTTGTAAAAGTGTTTGCCAATAAGCATCTGAACATTTTCATACAAGAGTCAGGCATATACACCTTTTGTGATCTCCTAGACCTAGAATTCTTCTGCATCTTTTATCAACTCTCACTATTTTCTGGCTTCCAACTTGTAACCAATAGGGCTTTCTCTTTTTTTAACAACCTATTTCTTTTAGGCTTAACACTGCCTCCACTTCCTCTCTTCTGTTTGTTACTATAGTACCTGGACAATTTTCATTATCTATATAAGCTTTTGTGTTCTTTATGTACACGGTTTTTCTACACAAGGTGAAGAATGAAATTGCATGCTATTCTGGCACATCCACAGACTTAGCATTAAACATTTTCCAAATCTCAGTAGCAGTTTGGGGGGGGGGAAACATCACACAAAAGGTTCAATCAAGCTGCATAAATCATTTATGAGATGTTTTCTTTACATTTGAAGATATACAAACAAGTTGAAGTGGACCATGAACAATAGCCCTTAAAATAAAATGCTGCTTTAGAATCACCCACATTAATTATATAGACACTTTATAGCATGACTTGCCAAGGGTGTGCAGTCATTTTTTGCTAATGAAAGCCTAATGATCTCCAGTATTGGCAAGTGAGTAAACACCTTTGGAGTCAAAGTGAAGTACTGTGAGGTTGAGAACATTCTGATCTCAGGTTTAAGTGTAAGCCATACATACAAAGTGAAGAAGGGAATCAGCATGCAATCAGCTATTGAATAGAAAGAGATACCGCAGACAGTAAGAGGATTCCTTTGATGTCTTATCTTTTCCTTATGGCTCCAGATATTCTTTATGTTCAAGATATCTTGGACAGGGGCCTCAAGTTAAGACGCGCTAAGAGGCCCCTGATAAGATTCTTAGCCGGTTATTTTAAGAGGTTAGGGAGGGGGAGGATGGGGAGGGTGGGGAAGGAATCCGTAACCGGCACTCAGTCTGGACCTGTTAGAGGTCCACTCAGTCTGGACCTGTTAGAGGTCCCGACGGGACGGGGTCGGGGGAGGTGGCTGCTGTCGCTGGGAATGTGGGGGTGGGGCATCGAATCCCCACGGCGATAGGGTATGGCAGCAGGTGTTTGCGCGGAGGGCCATATCAACATCTGGGATCGCGCCCCCGCTATCTCCGAGCGGTGGCGCGCTCCGACCCTCCGGTTAGCACCCTCCTACCCGGGGATGAGGGTGATCAGGCCCCTGAGCTCAGGTTGGTCTATTTTAACGCTAGATCCGTAGTTAACAAAGCTCCCCTCATCCGTGACCTGATCGAGGAGGAATGTGCGGATCTAGCGTGCATCACGGAAACTTGGTTGGGTTCGGAGGGAGGGGTGCCTCTCACCGAGTTATGCCCGCCAGGTTTCCGGGTGCTGCACCAGCCACGGGCTCAGGGCAGGGGTGGTGGGGTGGCAGTGGTTATTCGGGAGACTTTGTGTCCTCGGGAGGCCACCATTGTCCAGATGGCCGGGAGTGAATCCCTCCTCTTGAGATGTGGTCCTCGGGTTCAGCTGGTCTTGTTGCTCACATACCTGGCGCCCAGCTGTGTGGCAACAGCCCTGCCTGAGCTGCTCGACACCCTCTCAGGGTTGGCGGTGGAGTTCCCCAGGCTTATAGTCCTGGGTGACTTCAACCTGCCATCACTGGGGGGGTCGTCGGAGTTAGCTCGGGAGTTCATGGCTTCCATGACAGCCATGGGCCTGACCCAGGTTATTGAGGGCCCTACTCACGAGGGGGATCATACTCTCGACCTGGTGTTCCTGTCTGGACAATGGTTGGATGATCTGGGAGGGGGTTCTCCGTCCATCACCCCTCTGTCATGGTCAGATCATCACCTCCTGAGGCTGGTTTTCCGTCATGCCATCCCCCGCCGCTGGGCGGCGGAACCGACCAGGTGGTTCCGCCCCAGGCGCCTAATGGACCCGGACCGGTTCCAGAGGGCGCTTGGGCCGATACCTATCACCCTTACCCACAGCCCAGTCGATGCTCTGGTGGAGGCCTGGGAAACGGCTGCCACCAGGGCACTCGACTGCGTTGTACCCATGCGACCTCTGATTCGGCGCAGATCCCGTTGGGCTCCATGGTTCTCTGTGGAGCTCCGGGAGATGAAGCGTCGGAGACGAGGTCTAGAGAGCGGTTGGAGATCCAGCCGATCCGAATCCGACCGATTGCAGTTAAGAACCTTCATAAGGTCTTATCTTGCGGCGATAAGGACGGCGAAGTCTAACTACTTTGCCGCCCTTATCGCGTCCGCAGATAATCGCCCGGCCGCCCTGTTTAGGGTGACTCGCTCCCTCCTTAACCAGGAGGTGAGGGAGGATCCCTTGCAGGGACGAGCCGAGGAGTTTAGTCATCATCTGATGGACAAAATCGCTCGGATCCGGACCGGCTTGGACTCTGACTGGGCAGAGTCTGATGTGGAGGAATCAGGCGGTCTTGAGCACGTTATCTGGACTGAGTTCGACCCTGTTTCCCCTGATGATGTGGACAGGATCATGGGGAGACTGAGCTCCACCACCTGTTTGTTGGATCCGTGCCCCTCCTGGCTAGCTTATGCGGCTCGGGAGGGAACACGAGGCTGGTTCCATGCAGTAATAACTGCTTCTTTGAAGGAGGGTGTCTTCCCTGCCGCCTTGAAGGAGGCGGTGGTGAGACCCCTCCTCAAGAAGCCTGCTTTGGACCCGGCTGTTTTAAACAACTATCGTCCAGTCTCCAACCTTCGCTTCCTGGCGAAGGTTGTTGAGAGTGTGGTGGCGCATCAGCTCCCTCTGTTCCTGGAGGAAACTGATTATCTGGACCCGTACCAATCGGGCTTCAGGCCTGGACACAGCACGGAGACGGCATTGGTCGCGCTGGTGAATGATCTCTGGAGGGCTAGGGACAGGGGTTGCTCCTCTGTCCTGGTCCTATTAGATCTCTCAGCGGCTTTCAATACCATCGACCATGGTATCCTGCTGCGGCGTCTCAGGGGGCTGGGAGTGGGAGGCACCGTTTTACGGTGGTTCTCCTCCTACCTCCAGGGCCGCTCGCAGTCGGTGTTGACAGGAGGGCAGAGATCCGCCCCGAGGTCTCTCATTTGTGGAGTCCCTCAGGGGTCGGTTCTCTCGCCCCTCCTGTTCAACATCTACATGAAGCCGCTGGGCGAGATCATTCGTGGTTTTGGGGTGGGGTATCACCAGTAGGCTGATGATACCCAACTTTTTCTTTCCACCCCAAACCAACCCAGTGATGCCCTCTCCGTGATGTCCCGGTGCCTGGAGGCGGTTCAGGTCTGGATGGGGAGAAACAGGCTTCGTCTCAATCCCGCCAAGACTGAGTGGCTGTGCGTATCGGCGTCTCGGGTTAACCAAGTTATTCCACCTCTAACGATGGGGGGTGAGGTGTTACCCCCCGTTGATAGGGCTCGCAACTTGGGCGTCCTCCTGGATTCACGGCTCAATTTTGAAGATCACATAGGAGCCGTGACCAGGGGGGCTTTTGCACAGGTTCGCCTGGTGCGCCAGTTGCGTCCCTATCTGGACCGAGACGCCCTACGCACAGTCACTCATGCGCTTGTGACCTCCCGTTTGGACTACTGCAACGCTCTCTACATGGGGCTGCCCTTGAAGACCACTCGGAGGCTTCAACTGGTGCAGAATGCGGCCGCGCGAGTTGTAATGGGGGTTTCCCGATACTCCCATGTAACGCCTCTACTCCGCGAGCTGCATTGGCTTCCGGTTGCCCTCCGGGTGAAATTCAAGGTGCTGGTTATCACCTATAAAGCCCTACATGGCCTGGGTCCGGGTTATTTGAGGGAACACCTGCTGCCAGCATCAAACGCCCTTCGCCCAGTGCGCTCCCACAGGGAGGGTCTGCTCAGGGTTCCGCCGGTGAGAGATTGCCGGCGGGTGACACCCAGGGATAGGGCCTTCTCGGTGGGAGCGCCTGCCCTCTGGAACCAGCTGCCGGTAGAGCTGAGGACTGCTCCCGACCTCCGATCATTCCGCCGGGGCCTGAAGACCTGGCTCTTTGAGCTCTCGGGCCCAGGCTGAGGAGAAAATTTTAACTGGGGTTTTAATCTACAGGGTGAATTTAATGCTTTTTTAATTGGTTTTAACTTTTGTATGTTTCGATTTTAATTCCCTGTAAACCGCCCTGAGTCCTCAGGGAAAGGGCGGTATACAAATGCAAATATTAAATTAAATTTAAATTAAATCTTTTCAATAATATGTAGGATAGAAAGAGGATTCTAAATAAAGCCATGTACTGTTGTGTTGAATACAAAGAAGTTATGGGTGAAAAGCAAAGAACTAATCAGTAGAAGTGACTGAACACTGAGTATTGTGAGGCTATACATTCATCTCCTAAGTGGCTGGTAACCATAATAAAAGAAATCTCTTTGCCAGAATTCTACCATTTTGACCTCTGATTTCATAAAGCCAAGCTGTCGGTACACATAGATATGGAGGGCTCAAAAGGTTTGCACCTCCCTAAGGATAGTGACTGGCTAACAATCCATTGGCAATGTCCATTTTTCCATATGAAGTCATGAAGACCTAGCCCTAAGTCTAAGCTGAATTGATCCCTAGTGGGATATAATAATAATAATAATAATAATAATAATAATAATAATAATAATAATAATAATAATAATAATAATAATAATAATGTTGGAAGGGACCTTGGAAGTCATCTAGTCCAACCCCCTGCTCAGGCAGGAAACCCTATGCCATTTCAGGCAAATGGCTGTCCAGTCTCTTCTTAAAAACTTCCAGTGTTGGAGCATTCACCACTTCTGGAGGCAGGTTGTTCCACTGGTTAATTGTTCTAACTGTCAGGAAGTTTCTCCTTAGTTCTAGGTTGCTTCTCTCCTTGATTAGTTTCCATCCATTACTTCTTGTCCTGCTTTCATGTGCTTTGGAGAATAGCTTGACTCCCTCTTCTTTGTGGCAGCCCCTGAGATATTGGAACACTGCTATCATGTCACCCCTCACCCTTCTCTTTGTTAAACTACTCATACCCAATTCCAGCAACCGTTCCCTATATGTTTTAGCCTCCAGTCCCCCAATCATCTTTGTTGCTCTTCTCTGTACCCTTTCTAGAATCTCAACATCTTTTTTACATTGTGGTGACCAAAACTGGATGCAGTGTTCCAGGTGTGGCCTTACCAAAGCATTGTAAAGTGGTATTAGTACTTCATGTTGGTGGCCGCGGCAGCAGTGTGCTCCAGGGGCGAAAAGAAGCAAGGCCTCTTTAAGGAAAAGGTGGAAGAGTCAGCATCAAAAAAAGGAAAGAAGGCGAGGTTGTCAGAATACAAGCGAATTTGAGGGCTAATCCACATGGAGCCCCATTTCCATCTGTCCTGTTTGCCATCGTTCACTCCCTAGAGACTAAAATGGACAATGTGAAATTTGAGCGGGCCCCGAACAAGGAGTATATATCGGAGATGGTGACCCTTTGAGAGCTGTATGCAACAAAATTTCATTTTGATGTATGCCGATTGGTGTACATTCAAAGTGACAATAAAGTTATCATTATCATTATGTGATCTTGATTCTATCCCTCTGTTAATGCAGCCTAGCTGCATTTTCCCATGTATACCAGGAAACATGGATAAGGAAGAATCAAAAGGTCAGCGCCTTCCTCAGTAGACAGATGGGCTAGGAATCCATTGGCAATCTCCACTTTGCTGTCTGAAGTCAAGGAGACCTAACCCTATCCCTAAGTGGAATTGCTTAGCTTTTGGGGGGTTAAGGTTAGATTTCCATGATGACGGACAGCAAAATCGACATGGCCAATGGATTCCTTGCCCATCAGTATGTTTAGGATGGTGCTAACCTTTTTTAGCCCTCCTTATCTATTTTTCCTGGTAGAATAGAGGGGAAAATACCATTGGGGGGATATTCCACTTAGGGTTAGGGTTAGATCTCCATGACTTCAGAAAGCAAAAGGGACATCTCCAATGGCTTCCTAGCCCATCGGTATGCTTAGCAGGGTGCTAATCATTTCTATGTTTCCTGATATAAAATACATGGAAAAATCCCACTAGGGATTAATTCAGCTTAGAGTTAGGGTTAGGTCTTCATGACTTCAGATGAAAAAATGGACATTGCCAATGGATTATTATCCAGTCGCTATCCTTAGGAAGGTGCTAACCTTTTGAGCCCTCCTTATCTATGTTTCCTGGTAAAATACATAGGAAAATTCCACTGGGAGCAATTCAGCTTAGTGTTAGGGTTAGGTCTCCAATGCTTCGGACTGCAAAATGGACATCGCCAATGGATTCCTAGGCCATTGATATGCTTAGGGATGTGCTAACCTTCGGAGCCCTCCTTACCTATGTTTCCTGGTAAAATATATTGGAAAGTCCCATGGGGTTTGGGGGGCAATTCCACTTAGGGTTAGGTTTATGTCTCCATGACTTCAGACAGGAAAATTGGCATCGCCAATGGATTCCTAGCCCATCAGTATGCTTAGGAAGGTGATAACCTTTTTATCCCTCCTTATCTATGTTTCCTGGTAAAATATATTGGAAAGTCCCATGGGGTGGGGGGTGGGCAATTCCGCTTAGGGTTAGGGTTATGTCTCCATGACTTCAGACAGCTTACTGGATATTGCCGGTGGATTCCTCCCCATTCAGTATGCTTAGGAAGGTGCAAATCTTTTGAGCCCTCCTTATCTATGTGTCTTAGAAACTGAAATTGTTGCCTCAACTTCATTAATCATATAATTAATCTTCAGTTTTTGGAGACCTTCTACATTCCTAGTTCATCAAATAAACGTAAGGTATGGTTAAAACCCAATCATGCTATTATAAATACTATCTTTCTAATTTCAAAAAGAGAGATATTTTAGGTTAACGCCCAAGGTAATTCTGCCCACTTAATAGATTACTAGATTTGTTTATGCCATCTTCTTTATATACTGTATAACCCAAGTTGGCAGACATACCTAATACTACAGTAATGTTAATACTAATAAATAATATTAATAATTAAACAATGCTAATAATATTAATACTAATGTTAAGTATGATTCCACAGAATGTAAATGAAAGTATTACAATTTATTAAGTTAATGCTAATTCTAAAAATGAGAAGAATCAATCTGGCACAACTTTGGAAAAAAGAAATTATCTTATCAATAATGCAAGATTGGTAGAATAGGAAATACATGGCAATGAAAAAGTGGACAGTTAATAGATGAAATCTAACCAAACTAAAGCAATAATGGCTCTCTTATATACAATATATTACACAGTAAGGCTAGCTAAGATACTTAGAATAAGATTTTTGAAGAAGAATTGTTTTTTAAAAATAGTTAAATCACTCCAAAGAGAAATGAACACAAATCACACACATTTTATCCACCTATTGAGTACTTCCCAAGGCCTGGAACAAGGCAGATGTTGTTGTTTGATGGTACTTTATTTCAATGTATTGTCACAGGATGTAAGCTGTTCTATTATTATTGTTATTATTATTTAAAAGGCTTCACTTGCACTAATTCGCATGAAAAATATGACTCTCTTGCAATGGATAATCACTTGACTGTAACATACCAGGTTAATCACATACTGTTTGTTTCACAGGGATGAAAGAGGCAAAAAAGAGGATTTGTTTATAATGATTAAGGCTTCAGGCTAGAAACTGGGAGACCATGAGTTCTAGTCCTGCTTAAAGTACAAAGTCAGTTGGACAACTTTGGGCCAATCATTCTCTATCAACCTAGGAATCAGGCAATGGCAAACCACCTTTGAAATCTTGCCAAGAAAAAAATCCCACAAACTTACTGAGCAGAATTTGAGATAATATAATTAGGTTTGCTTTTCAAATTATTTCCAGTTCAGGTTCTGATATCTATACTTATATCCTTTGAAAAGGGCAATAACAGCAGGTGTCATTTACTCTTCTATGAGTAATAGAAATGCTTAGGAAATTGTAGCATCAAGAAGCATTTTGTAGGGAAGCAACTGGTACTTGAGTCCTGCCGCTGTATTGTAGGAAGACAGCACTCTCCCTGCAGAGAAAGAAATATTTTGGGGAATATTTTAAAAAAAGCAGAATATATTTCCCCAAAGGAATATTATAAAATCTTAGGCAGAAACCACCTCCACCACCACCCAGGTCTCTCTGCCCTAAGCAGAAACCAGCTCTGTCAAAATGCAGATTTGATAATCCTTTCAGAAAGACTGGAGTCAGGAAGCTTGGAGCTGATGGGATTAGAAAGACAAAGTGTTTGGTTCAGGTAGACAAGGACTCAGAGTGGTTCACAATGAAAGAGTTTATTCAATACACATAAGTCAACTGTCAACTGTCAAATGTTTCAAGCTTTTATAGTAGAACTGTTTAAACTGTAACCAATCATCAATCGCTATTTTCCCGCTTCTTTGCTACTTTAACCAATGGTTGCACCAGAATCTCCCGCTTCAAGGACCTACTTTTGCAACCTACTATTTTACAAGTTTGCAACTATTTACAGACACAACACCCCTTACCCCCCAGTTGTTGTTATTTATGGACATAGTCTCTTAAATATTTGGGTGGCCTATGGACCCTTGAAGGATATCTATTGCTTTGGATACCGGAATCATTTCTATCAGATTGTCTGCTAGGCTGGCTTACTCTGGTGGACCTGGACTCTTGGCTAATTGACTCAGATGCTTCTCTGCTAACAAGTTGTGGTTGTTGTTGTGTTTGCTGTTCAGTTATTGCTGGCCTGCTCAAGGGGGGCAGCTCCCAGTCAAATTGACTGTGTTGTTGTTGGTTAGCTGTGGACGGGCTGGTTTGCATTTCTGCTTCCCCACTAACTGGCAGGTTGTTGTCAATAAACCCTGATGCAAAGTTCCCCCCTTGTATACATTGATCCCCCTCAACTGGCATACAACCAATAGTTCTCTTCCTGAGCTGATCTATATGTCTTTTGCTGACCCTGCTCCCTTCCCCCTCAATAGTGTAAGACAAGGGTCCCAATATCTCAGTGACCACCCCTGGGACCCATTTGTCCCCTTGTGTATAATTCCTGGCCCAGACTAGGTCCCCAATTCTGAATGATCTGTTTGGAATGTCCAGTTCTGCACTTGATGGTAGTCTGTCAGGATGTAGCCTGTCCAGTTTGGTGGTTAATCTTTTTCCCCACCTCATCTCTGCTGGGCTTTTTCCTGTAGCCGTGCACGGGGTCGTATGTTGGGTCAGCAAGAATTCTGCCAGTCTTTGGTGCCAATCACCACGGATGATTCTCTTTAATGCATCTTTAGTGGTCCTCACATTTCGTTCAGCCAAGCCGTTGGTGGACGGGTGGAAGGGTGCTGATGTCGTGTGTTTAATCAAGTTGGCCCTGAGGAAGTCCTGGAATTCAACAGAGGTGAATTGGGGCCCATTATCTGACACAATTACATCAGGTAACCCGTGAGTGGCAAAGAGGCCCCTTAAAACTTGTATTGTTTTACCCGAAGTCATTGAACTGACGGGTACTACCTCTAGCCATCTAGAGAAACTGTCCACTACTACCAGAAAGGTTAACCCCTGGAAAGGTCCAGCAAAATCAATATGAATCCTGGACCAAGGATTCCTGGCTAACTCCCACTTGTGAGTACGCGTGTGTTGCAGCTCAGGCCTAGAACGTTGACATAAATAGCAATTAGAAACACATTCTTCAATGTCCTTGTCAAGTCCTGGCCACCATAAGTGACTCCTAGCCAATGCCTTCATACGTACTATTCCATGGTGCCCCTCGTGTAGTTCTAATAATATTGTAGGTCTGTGGATTTCGGGAATGACAACACGGTTTCCCCACAGAACACATCCCAAATGGGATGACAGTTCATCCTTTCTTCTAAAATAAGGAATGTACTTGGCATCCGGGTTGGTACTTGGCCACCCACTAAGGACCCAAGCCATAATTCTTTTTAGGATATGATCATTATTTGTTGCCACAGCTATATCTTTAGCGGTTAAAGGCCACTCAGGGATGTCCTGTAAAGACATTATTTGTCCCACAGGAGCAGGGTCTTCCTCAGTGATATTTAATGGCAGTCTGCTAAGAGCATCTGCATGTCCCATTTCCTTGCCCGGTCTGTGTTGGAGGGAGAATGAATATGCTGAGAGGAAAATTTTTTTTACTGAGCATGCCCAAGATGGCGGACGTGCTCGGCTAAGCTCCGTTTGGAGCTGCAGCAATGTGATGACCCTGGGAGCCTCACAGGAATATTCTTTTCTGTGAAGGACTTGGAGGGGGGATGAGGACGAGGTGAGCCTTTATACTGTTATTTTTTGGCCCCGTGAGCCCTGAACTCTCCGTGTTTTTTTTTTTTTTTCCATCTGAGCCCGGAAGAGTTTTAGAGGCCTCAGAGGATATGGAGGAGCTGAGCAGCGCTTTGTGCTGCATGATCAGCTGTTCGTCGGACCAGCTACTTGCGAACTTGAATGGAGGCTGCTGGAGTGCCTGGGAGTGCCTGGGAGTGCTTGATCAGCTGTTTGTCGGACCAGCTGTTTGTCGGAAGGCTTGCGGACTTGCGAACTTGAATGGAGGCTGCTGGAGTGCCTGGGAGACCAGATATTCTGCGGAGCTCTACTCTAAGCGGCGCCGACCAGCTGACTACGGATCCGGGAGGCATTCTCGAAGCCTGTGGAGCCTGGGACATCTTTTTAGAGCTTGGTGGTGTCCCGGAGCGCCCTTCAGCTGCTTGGGGGAGCCGCGTGTTGATTGATTAACTACGAATCGCGGCTTGGAGCAGCGCTGGCGTGGAAATGTTGAAGTGTTTGTCGGCTTTTTGGAGGGCCCCGGCTGCTCGGAGGAGGTTTGGGAGAGCCGTGTGGGTCCGGAAGATCTGACTGAGCCCCGTGTTGAATTTCTTGGTGCCGACCAGCTGACTGTGCTCTGCGGTGCTGACCAGCTGTCTCCAGTTGCTCAGGAGCCGGATGTTGGTTGAGTAACAACTCCCATTATGAACTACGGTTTGGAACAGCGTCAGCGTTTTAAGCTGGAGTGGTGGAGACGGCCCTGGTTGGCGTCTGAGACGGTTGGCGGTGAGGGGGTTGGAGTGCCGCGACCGTCTTGGTACAGTGACTATGGCTGGGTGGAGTATGGACTTTTATGCCTGGACATCTGGAGGCATGGACTATTATGCCTGGACATCTGGAGGCATGGACTATTATAGTTCACTGGACCATATCCTTGAGCCCACTCCGTGACTTTATGGGTTTTTGCCCTAATCCATCTCGTTGACTGGTTTCGCCTATTGTCCTCTCCTTTCCTTTCCCCCTGGGCTGTGGAAAGTGCCGGGTGTATAACCACTGTGAGAGAGTGGTTAAGAGTTAAGAGCTCCATCTTTTCCGTCCTAGAGGTGAGAGCTCTAGGCGGTATTTCTCTCCCCGGCTGTATATCTCAGGCTGCTCCCCGGTTCTGACCGTTGTGAGAGAACGGGGATTGTCCCGGGGTTACCCTGCTCTAGTGGCAGAAGAGCTGGGTTTGCAGTCTGGATATTCCCCTTCCATTTTTAAGATCCTCCCCTTTTTATTTATTCGATCTGGGTCTGTTTTTTGCTGTATTACCCAATTTTACCATGGTTTTGAGATACTCCAGCACGGTTTTACTCTCTCTCAGAGGTGCCCCCCCATCCTGGGAGCGACCTGCCTTACCTTTTAATTTACCTCTTGATGACGGGTCCGACTGTTGGGACCCTGAGAGATGACCGGGCAGAAACAGGGGCCTAAGATATAAATTTAACAAGAGGCCCCTGATTACTTTTTTAGCTAAATTTTTTGTAGGGTTAGGGAGGGGGGAGGGTTGTGGTTGGTTGGAGAGAGGGGGCACTCTGCCAACTGCTGTTCAGACCAGGCCTAGTAGAGATCGCGTTGAGAGGGAGCCGGGGTCGGTCATCTCTGGAGCTCTGGAGTGGGTCGTGGGAATGCCAATTCCCACGACGATAGGGAATGGCTGCAGGTGTAAGATCAGAGGGCCGTATCGACCTCCGGGAGGGCCTCTCCGCTATCTCCAAGCGGTGAGGCGCTCCGACCCTCTGCCTTCGACCCAAGGCTCTGGGAGCGGGGATGTGCAGCCACCTGAGCTCCGACTGGTGTACCTAAATGCCAGGTCCGTTGCTAATAAGGCTCCCCTCGTCCGGGATTTAGTCGAGGGTGAGCAAGCGGACCTGGCTTGCATTACGGAAACCTGGTTGGGCCCAGAGGGTGGTATCCCCCTGGTGGATGTCTGCCCACCAGGCTTCCGGGTGCTACACCGGCCTCGGACTCAGGGTAGGGGTGGGGGAGTGGCTGTAGTTATGAGGGAGACCTTATGTCCGCAGGAGGCCACCGTTCCTCAGATAGTCGGGTGTGAATCTCTCTTATTGAGGTTTGGTCCTAGGGCGCAGTTGGGCTTGCTGCTCGCGTACCTTTCGCCTAGTCGCGTAGCAGCAGCCCTGCCTGAGCTTCTCGATATCCTCTCAGGGCTGGTGATTGAGTTTCCTAAACTAATGGTTTTGGGAGACTTCAATCTACCATCCCTGGGAGGAGTATCTGAGTTAGCTCGGGAGTTCATGGCTTCCATGACGGCCATGGACCTGACGCAGGTAATTCATGGACCAACCCATGAGGGAGGCCACACCCTTGACTTGGTTTTCTTATCTGGTCGGTGGTTAGATGATCTTGGTGGGGGCTCCCCAATTGTTATGCCCCTGTCATGGACCGATCATCATCTCCTGCGGCTGGTCTTCCGTTTTGCCACCCCCCACCGTGGGGTCGTTGAGCCAACTAGATGGTTCCGCCCCAGGCACTTAATGGACCCTGAGAGGTTTCAGGCAGCGCTGGGGGCCCCATCTGCCTCCCCAGCTCACAGCTCGGCGGATGCCTTAGTGGAGGCCTGGGAAAGGACGGCCACGGAGGCACTTGACCGAGTTGTACCCTTGCGGACCCTGACCCGGCGCAGATCCCAATGGGCTCCATGGTTTTCCGCGGAGCTCCGGGAGATGAAGCGTCGGAGATGGGGCCTAGAGAGCGTCTGGAGGTCCACCCGATCTGAATCCAACCGATTGCGACTAAGAACCCATATTAGGTCTTATCTCGCTGCGATAAGGGTAGCGAGATCTAACTGTTTCACTGCCCTCATCGCGTCCGCAGATAATCGCCCGGCCGCCCTGTTTAGGGTGACCCGCTCCCTCCTCAACCAGGAGGTCAGTGAGGATCCCTTGCAGGGGCGTGCCGAGGAATTTAGTCAACATCTGTCGGACAAAATCGCTCGGATTCGGACCGGTTTGGACTCCGACTGGGCAGTATCGGACGATCAGGACACTAGTGATCTTGTCGATGTCATCTGGGAGGAGTTCGATCCTGTGACTCCGGAGGAAGTGGACAGGATCATGGGGAGGCTGAGCTCCACCACATGTTTATTGGACCCGTGCCCTTCCTGGCTGGTTTATGCAGCCCGGGAGGGGACACGAAGCTGGTTCCAGGCGGTTATAGCTGCTTCTTTGAGTGAGGGCAGTTTTCCCGCCGCCTTGAAGGAGGCGGTGGTGAGACCTCTCCTCAAGAAGCCTACCTTGGATCCGGCTGTTTTGAATAACTTTCGTCCGGTCTCCAACCTTCGCTTCCTTGCGAAGGTTGTTGAGAGTGTGGTGGCGCATCAGCTCCCTCTGGTCCTGGATGAAGCGGATTATCTAGACCCGTACCAATCGGGCTTCAGGCCTGGGTACAGCACGGAGACGGCATTGGTCGCGCTGGTGAATGATCTCTGGAGGGCTCGGGACAGAGGATACTCCTCTGTTCTAGTCCTATTAGACCTCTCAGCGGCTTTCGATACCATCGACCATGGTATCTTGCTGCGGCGTCTCAGGGGACTGGGAGTGGGAGGCACGGTTCTTCAGTGGTTCTCCTCCTATCTCCTGGGACGTTCACAGTCGGTGTTGACGGGGGGGCAGAGGTCGACCGCGAGGCCTCTCGCTTGTGGAGTCCCTCAGGGGTCGGTCCTCTCGCCCCTTCTGTTCAACATCTACATGAAACCGCTGGGTGAGATCATTCGTGGTTTTGGAGTTGGGTATCATCAGTATGCTGATGATACCCAACTTTTCATTTCGACCCCAAACCACCCCAGTGATGCCCTCGACGTGATGTCCCGGTGCATGGAGGCGGTCCGGGTCTGGATGGGGAGGAACAGGCTTTGTCTCAACCCCGACAAGATGGAGTGGCTGTGCGTACCGGCATCCCGGGATATTCAGGATATCCCACCCCTCATTATGGGGGGTGAGTCATTACCTCCTGTAGATAGGGCTCGCAACTTGGGAGTCCTCCTAGATTCACAGCTCTCTTTAGAAGACCATATTGTAGCTGTAACTAGGGGGGCGTTCGCCCAGGTTCGCCTGGTGCGCCAGTTGCGGCCCTATCTAGACCGGGATGCCTTGCGCACGGTCACTCATGCGCTCGTGACCTCTCGTCTTGATTACTGCAACGCTCTCTACATGGGGCTACCCTTGAAGACCACTCGGAGGCTCCAGCTGGCACAGAATGCAGCCGCGAGAGTTGTGTCGGGGGTCTCCCGATACTCCCGTGTTACACCTTTGCTCCGCGAGCTGCATTGGTTGCCAGTTGTCTTCCGGGTGAGGTTCAAGGTGTTGGTAATGACCTACAAAGCCCTCCATGGCATGGGTCCAGAATACCTTGGGGAGCACCTGCAGCCGGCGTCAACTTCCCTCCGCCCAGTACGCTCCCACAGAGAGGGCCTCCTCAGGGTGCCGCCGGTCAAAGAATGCCGACTGGTGGCCCCCAGGGGGAGAGCGTTCTCTGTGGGTGCACCGGACTTATGGAACCATCTTCCGGTAGAGCTCCGGATGGCGCCCGACCTCCGCTCCTTCCGGCGCGACCTTAAAACCCATCTCTTTAAGGAAGCGGGCCTGGCCTGATGGGATGGGGTGGGTTTGTTATTATGACTTTAATTTTAAATTTGTACTATGGGCATTGTTTAATCATGTTTTAATAATTTTAACTTTTGTATCTGTCTTTTACGTATTGCCCTGTTAACCGCCCTGAGTCTCTTGAGAGAAGGACGGTATATAAATTAAATAAATAAATAAATAAATAAATAAAATTGACCACCTCAGCATTCTGGGCGACATTATTTGGGGTGTCTGTTTATCAGTGGTAAACAGTCCCAATAATGGTTTGTGGTCAGTGAGTATAGTAAAGTTCCTACCATAAAGGTAATCATGGAACTTTTTTACTCCTGCCACGATTGCCAATGCTTCCCTATCGATCTGTGCATAATTCCTCTCTGCTTTAGTAAGCGTCCTGGAATAATATGCGATTGGCTTTTGAACACCATGAGTGTCCAAGTGGCTGATAACAGCCCCCACACCATAAGGTGAAGCATCGCAAGCTAAATAAATTGGTTTATTTTCAATAAAATGGGTTACTGTTGATTGGCTAGAAAGAATGTCTTTTAATGTTTGGAAACTAACTCTATGTTTGTTAAGCCACTGCCACGGGGTTTTTTTATCTAAAAGTCTATGAAGAGGTTCTGCTATGGCAGCTTTGTGTGGCACAAATGTGTGGTAAAAATTAACTAAGCCAAGGAAGGCTTGCAATTCAGCCTTATTCTTTGGTTCCGGTGCCAATTTAATTGCCTTGATTTTATCAGGGGTTGGATGAATTCCATTTTTGTCTATCCTGAATCCTAAAAATTCAGTGGACTTAACCCCAATGCAACATTTTTCCTTTTTTAATTTCAATCCAGCCCTCCTAAACCTTTCCAATACCTGTTCCAGACGCTCTGCTAATATTTCTTCATTTCTTCCAGCTATCACAGACATGTCAAACACAAGGCCCGGGGGCCGGATCCGGCCCGCAAAGTGGTTTCATGTGGCCCGTGAAGCCATCCTGGAAACAGTGAGGGAACGGCCCCCACTGCCTTGGCCCTGGCCCAGAGACCCTCCTCCTGCCAGAGACCCTCAGATCTGTCCCACTCCTGCCCAGGCCCCCATAGGCACCCTTGATGCGAACAATGTAGAGCTGGCCACGCCCACCCAGTAGGCCATATGCACTCTAGCCATGCCCACCCAGTAGGCCACGCCCACCCTGGCCATACCCACCCGGCCCCTTGAGGGCAACCGCAATGCTGATGTGGCCCTCAGTGAAATTGAGTTTGACACCCCTGAGCTATCAGGACATCATCAAAATAAGGGCATACTCCAGGTATGCCCTTTAAGGTCCTCTCCATCACTTCTTGAAAGATGCCTGGAGCTGCTGCAATACCAAATTGCAGTCTGTGGACTCGGAACGCCCCCTTGTGGGTAACTATCGTCTGAGCTTCAGCAGCCTCTTCAGAAACAGTTAATTGCAAGTACGCCTGCGCCAAGTCTAACTTGGCAAATATGGCGCCGTCCTGTATCGTGGCGAGGACCTGCTTCACCGTCGGGACCGGGTAAGCGTGTTTTTTCATTCCCAGGTTCAGGGTGGCTTTGTAGTCAGCGCAGATCCTCACATCCCCGTTAGGTTTAAGGGGTGTGACGATCGGCGTTTCCCACAAATCACCCTCGACTGGTTCTAAGACGCCTTGGCCTACAAGCTTATCGAGCTCGGCCTCGATTTTTTGCTTCAGGGCGAAAGGCACCCTTCGGGCCTTAAGCCTGATGGGTTTAACCGACGGGTCTAAATTAAATTTAATTGGGGGCCCTTTGTATTTACCTAAAGACCCATCGAATACGTCTGCAAATTCATTGCAGACTGATTCGAGGGTCTTATTTTTAATAACTGTGTTTATTCCCCCTATCCAGATCCCCAGGGCAGGAACCCAGTTAAGGCCAATTAGACTAGTCCTCTGGCCCTCAGTAACTATTAAATCTAAAGCTCCCTTAAACCCCTTAAATTTAACATTAAGGGTAATTTTCCCTTTAATTTTTATTGGGGTTTTTTGGAAGTCTGTTAATTGGATTTTAGTTGAACTAAGTGGAATTTTTCTGCCACTTATTTGTTCAATCATTTTCAGGGTTTCACTGGATATTATAGATACTGAGGCCCCTGAATCTATTTCCATTTTGCAAGGAACCCCTTGCAAATGGACTATGATTTTTAATTTTCCTTCCGGAAAATTATTAATCTTTCCCTTCCTACTATGATTGACTCGCGCCACCTCCCCACGGTTCCGAAATTTAGCCCACGGTCTAGGGGTCTCTTTGCCACTATAGTAAGGGGTTACCTTACCTTCGGGCCAAACGTCGACTTCATGAAGGCGATTGTCGCGTGCACGACCCCTGCAGATGGCTTGGATGTGGCTGGTCTTTCCACACGATCTACATCTGGCGGTACGAAACCTGCAAGTTACGCGGGGATGGTTGCCCCCGCAGCTGCCACACCGGTTGTCGTTGTCACGCGGTCTCGTTGCGGTGTCTCTCCATTGTCGTTGGGTCGCTGTTACTTGTCGTTGCGGTGTTGCGGTTTGAGATCGGCGGTTTGGTTCAGGCCCTTCGCTTCGAAATGGTTTTGGCGCCATTTTCCCAAACCGTCTGGTGACTTCGGCGATGTCATCTTCCCATTGCTGGTCCACCTCCCCGTAGTCCACAAGGCCTTCTTGGTTGATTTCGGCAGACGTAGCCATGCTACTACGGGGGGGGGTCGCGATACCCGGTAGATTCGTACGTTAATAGTTCGTCCAGCACTTCTTGCAGATCGCCGGTGGGCTTGGCGATTATTCTATTTTGTAGATGCTCGTCTCTCAAGCCCAGTACTACTCGGTCCCGAATTCTGATTTCCAAGTTGTCATACTTGCATCGTACTGCGGCTTCTCTGACTGCTGCAACGAATTTTTGAATTGATTCGCCTGGCCTCTGGTTCCTTTTTTCGAAAATACGACGCCAAAAGAGTTCGGACCTCCTTGGCGTGAAATGTACTTTTAGTTTAGCTAACAGGTCGGCATACGGAACACTTGAGACCAGCTGTGGTTGACAAAGTCCTACAGCGATCCGGTAAACTGGTGTGCCGCAAATTGTCAGTAACGCTGCCGCCTTTTTCCGGTCGTCCGTTATCCTGTTAACAAGCAGGAATCCTTCGACCTGTCCTACATATTCTTCCCAGTCCTCTGGGAAGCTTGGGTCGAATTTTTTTAAGGACCCGATTTGCGCCATTCGGAGGATTACAGGATTCCGCCGCGGCCACTTGTGGTTGACTGTGACTTTATTTCAAATTTGCCGCCTTTGCGCAGCTGTTCCGCCGAACCTTCTCTGGTCTGCCGTCTATCCCACCTTCGTCGCCAATTGTTTGGTTCAGGTAGACAAGGACTCAGAGTGGTTCACAATGAAAGAGTTTATTCAATACACATAAGTCAACTGTCAACTGTCAAATGTTTCAAGCTTTTATAGTAGAACTGTTTAAACTGTAACCAATCATCAATCGCTATTTTCCCGCTTCTTTGCTACTTTAACCAATGGTTGCACCAGAATCTCCCGCTTCAAGGACCTACTTTTGCAACCTACTATTTTACAAGTTTGCAACTATTTACAGACACAACACAAAGATCTCTAGAACCAGCAACCCCTCACTCAAAAATCTAACACAGGACATAGTCAACAGCCACAGAGAACCAGGACATGACCTTTAGGACATAATAGGATTAACCCACCACCATCAGAATACCAAAAAGACATGCTCAAAAGCTGAGGTCAAAGTTCATGCCACAGGAACAGGAACAACTCCAAACCCAAAATCCCAAGAAGATATAAAAAAACCACCGCTTCCAGCTCCATGTGGTCAGCTGCCTCAGAGCCATATTTCTGTCTGGTTCTGCAACTCAATAAACAAGAACCTTCTTTCCTAAAGCAGTCTCCATTTTGTTTATTCCCAGCTTGGACTGGACTCTGATGAAGATTTTTCTTTCAACAGTATATCCACTCAGTTTGCATGATTTCCCAATGGAAATCCTAGCCTGCTTTTCTTCCACATGTCTGTTATGTGCTGCAGGCTGCAATCTATGAAGTAAGAGTCAGGGGGCACCAGAGGGAACCAGGCCCTTCAAACAAATTCACAGGATGAGAGACATTGTTATGAAACATATTCCAATAAAAGAGCATATGTGTAAATACAGGCCTATTTCCCAGCATTTGCTGAGCAATGTGATTGCTCTCTTGCATCTGACACATGTCAGATTAGCAACGTGCACAAGTATAGTTTTTCTTCATATTCACCACCAGCTCCTTCTGCTGATCCAATGTAGTGTTGGAATGCACACTTAAATATTTGCAATATAGATAGATTGCCATGGACAGAGCAAGCCTCAGTGCTATATAGAAAGCTATCACAAGCTGTGATTCCTTTTTGCTCTGGCATCTTTCTTCTCCTAAAATAAAGTTAGAAGCCGGGCAAGCTGAAAGGAGAGCAGAGGGACAAGGAGGCAGGAATGAAAAGGAGAGCAATCGGAGGAAGCCCCCCCTGAAAGGGGAATATTTACTTAATAAATAATATCCTCTTAAGCCAAATTCTAGAGGCAGAAGTGATGACATGCTCTGTTTGCAGGAGTGAATAATTATTGGAGATGTTTGAAAGGACACAGTTGTCTTCAGCTATGAATAATCAAAGGAATAAATAATCCTAGTGCTAATCAGGAAAGTCAGGCAAGAAAATATGACCCACTTATTGTAGAGGAATCTGCAGCAGAGTGAATACAAATGGGCCCTTAATAGAATTACTTTGACAAGGAATTCTGCATTTCTGACATATCTGGATGAGAGAGGACAGCTCAGCGCAAGGCATTTTCATGTTTATAAATACTTTCATGTGATCATTAGTTAGGTACAGTGGGAGGAAATGTAGAACTTAATAATGTTTTAACTGATTGAATTTTTAATATATTTTTTCATAAGATCATCTACATTTATTTTAAGATTAAGATTAAGATAATCTTTATTGTCATTTTACTGTGGGCACAATGGTGCAGATCAAAAATGAAATTTAGTTGCCTGCTCTCAAAGTGAGACACATACATGGCACACACCTAAAACATACTACATACAACATATGTATAGACCAACACCCCTACATACATAACAATAAAATATTAAATACTGTCCAACTCGAATATATAACGGAAGGAGGAAGCCTGTGAGTTCACAATGCTGTATGGAATGAAACTATGGTTGAATCTGGATGTTCTGCTACGGATAACACAAAGCCTCCTCCCAGAATACAAAATGATAAACTGTTTTTTACATCCATATAAATGTTAATTTTGCGAATTTTCTAGTTTACGATTATTTCTCAAGAGTTTAATTTTATGTTTTTATATAATTTTTATTGAAGATTTTAGTTACAATAGTAAAAGCAAATATAAATTAAGCTCAGAGAAAGGAAAAATAGAAAGAATAAAAAATGCAGAAAAATAAAAAGAAGAAAAAGTAACATAAAGGAAAAGAAGAGAAATATGTAAAGAAATTACTTCCAATCTTCATCATAAGTATGAACATTGATAACCCTTCATACTTTATAAGGTTATAAACATGTCTTCTTCCTATAACCTGTCCCTTATGCATTTGCAAATCCATAAGGTAAGGTATTAGCAAAAAGTCTGTAAAGGTTAGCACAGTTTTATAGAACTATGTCTTATTTTAACCATGGTCAAACAAATCAACTTTTTATTCTTTTCCTTTACTTCTGACAATCTTTATTGCTATAGCACTTAGACTTATATACCGCTTCATCATGCTTTACAGCACTCTCTAAGCAGTTTACCGAGTCAGCATATTCTCCCCAATAATCTGGGTCCTCATTTTATCAACCTATTGGAAGGATGGAAGGCTGAGTAAACCTTGAGCAGGTCAGGGTTGAACTCCTGACAGTCAGCAGAATTAGCTTGCAATACTGCATTCTAACCATTGAGCCACCACAGATCTTTAATTCATTCACATATTGTCATAAGTTTTGGTCTCTCTTCAAGTTCAAAGGCTTCTTTGGGGCTTTAGCAAATCTGTTTTGTAAATACAGCAAAAACTCATTATCTAGGTCTTTCTCTTAGCTTATTTATAATTCTACTTTGATTTTCAAACTTTTAACCAACTTCTTTTGTATATACAGTAGAAAGTCCTAGTCCTAGTTATTCTAGTTATTGGATTGTCATTTTTGCTTCAAATTAAGCTGCATTGTCTATCTAAACCATATATTTTTTTATTACCCAGTATTTCTGTTCTACTATTTCTGCGTCAGGCAAACTTTGTTTCATATCTATTATTTCTTCATTGACCTTCTGGACAAAATCTATCCATAGAAACAGACATCACTACTGATGTTGCTGATATTGTATCAATTTTTGCCCCATTCTTCAAAAACCTCCTTGACTGATTCAAGTGCTTTAATGTTTTGTGGCATTTTGTAAATCCCCATACAAACTAAAAACTAAAGACACTTTATTTTCCTTTTCTGCCTAGACTCTTTAGTCACTTTAATGTCCAATTACTGAAATCATAATGTCTCAAATCTCTGTTATGGTTTAATACAGACAGAACAATTTGGTTCCTTTCAACATCACCTCGTGGATGAAGAGCATAATTCATTGCCATTATTTTTTTTGGTCTTCTTAGCCAGTGCTTCTAGTTCTGCTTGAGTATGGTGCATTATATTCCAGCTGTGTATCTAATGACCTGAATTGCCAAGATATTTTATTTATTTATTTATTTTATTGGATTTGTATACCGCCCTATTCCCGTAGGACTCAGGGCGGTTTACAGGGCAGTTAAAACCATGAATACAAAAAATTAAAAACAATTAAAACAATTAAATTAAATTTAAGCCCCAAGAGTAAATCTAAAACCCAGTTAAATTAACAACCCCACAGTCTGGACCAAACAGATCGAAGAGCCAAGTTTTCAGGTCCCGGCGAAATGAGCGAAGGTCGGGGGCAGTCCTAAGTTCTGTGGGTAGTTGGTTCCATAGGGTATTGATTGCTTTGATGGTATTTTCTCCTCTGAGTTTGGACTTTAAGATCTCTTTCGATCATGATGAACAGTAGCACTCTGTAATGACCAAATGACTTCAAAGAATATAAATCCTTCCATTCCTCACCAGTTAGTTAGAACTGGAGAAGTTTCTTGGGAGAGAACTGAAATATTTTCAAAGGAAAAAACCAAGAAAGTCCAGTTGCCTTTTGGGGAAAATAAAAGGGCTTCTACCAAAATCTGAAGCACTTTTTCCAAGCCCTAATCCCTATGTTTATGAGAAATTCCACAGTTTTAGGACTTGCTCTTCAGCAATATTTCGAATCCGCAGTATGATGAGAGCAACTCTGCTATGACATATTATGAATATCAGTTAAGGAAAAGACTAGAGAGGGGGTGGGGTTGATTTATTGGAACTCATCAAAGGATATAATACCTTAAAAATTTATTTAGCATCTGGGGATTAAAATTTCAGGAAGTTTTCAAAATAAGTATATTTCTTCTTTTTCTGTTTCCAACAATAAAACATTCTGGTTTTTTTTTTAATTTGGAATTAATGGACAACTTACTACAGAGGAAGAGGAAGAAAGTTTTGTGGGTTAATGTGGGTTAATTTGTGTAAGAACTATTTATTAATGTGCAAATGAGGATATGTTAAGGTAATAGTGAATTGTGGAAGAACATAGATGGGAATGATGCTAGTTTTCTTTTATTTTAGTTTTTTATATATATTTAGTATTATTAAGGATTGGTTTACTATATACAAGCTAGAGAGTGATGGATTTTAGAGTTTATAATTGTTAGTATATGATTGTTTATGATTGCCTTTTAGATATATACCTTGTATTTTGCTCTGGGAAGTTGGGGGGGGGAGGGGGGAGGAGGGGAAGTGGAGGGGGGGAGGTAGGGGAGGGAGGAGGGGGAGGGGGAGGGGGGGAGATAGGGGGGAGGTAGGGAGGGGAGGAGGGAGGGGGAAGGGGGGTTTCTTTAAAGGAAAATTGTATTTTATAAAACTTTTCAATAAAAAAAAAACATTCTGGTTTACAGTCTACAATTAATCCCTTCAGGGAAACATAGCAAGATTGGAGATATCAGAAAGGTTGTGATGAAATGATGAAGCTTGCTTCTTGTCACACCATGTTAAGATGTGAACCGTACTATGAAGCTGCTTTTCTAGATTACCTAGAGCTCACAGCAACATGCTTCTTGCAATTATGCAAATACGTCCTGGTACTTTGAGATAGATCAACCTCCTCTTGACATTAAAGTTATCTTAATGATCTTTGAAATGTGGCCTTCCTGGTGAATGTTTTCATAGCTACTTACTAACATGGAGCCCCCTTTGGTCCTTCTGTTTTCCCAGAGTTGTTTAGCTCAGAACAACAGCAAAATTTAAATTACCTGAAAATGTGAGTCTGAGTTTCACAAAGAGTTTAAACTCTGGACTTCACTACCAGGGAAAGAGAGAGAAGCAGTGTTAGGATTTTACAGAATTTAACAAATAGCCATATCATATCATATCTGGTGGTCATGTCCTAAAGCAAAAAGGTTTTGGCTTAAGATACATTTATGGTTAGAGAAGATGATTAAAAAACAAATATAATTTAAACCAGAATTGTTTCTCTTAGGAATGATAGGCCCCAACTATGACAAGGAGTGCGGATACTTAATGCTACATGTATTGACAGCAGCGAGAATTATGTATGCCCAATATTGGAAAAATGAAAAGTTACCGACTGAAGAAGTATTAATTAAGAAAATATTTGATTGTGCAGAAATGGAGAGATTAACCTTAGAGATTAAAGAGAAAGAGCATTTAGTTTATTATAGAACTTGGAATAAATTTTATCAATGGCTAGATAAACGAGTTAGAGAGAAAGGAATGTGATATGCAACTTTGAATTTATTTGATATGCAACTTTGAATTTATTTGAGTAAGAATGATATCATACATTGAAAATTTAGTATTGTTTCTGATAATTTATTATACCTATCAGTGTTATTATTAGCTTTATTATCTTGATTTATGTACATTTAGGCAGACAACATGCTGTTTGCCAAATATTGAATGTTATTGCGGGAAACCCCAACCCTCACCCTTAACCCTTCCTCTACCCTATCCCAAACCCCCCATTTCCCTACCCTCCTTTTTAACCCTATAAAAACTAATAAAAAGGATTAAAGGATTAGATGATTGGATCTACTGAATGGAATGCTTAAAGTTTAAATAGATTAAATACATTCTCAGCTATGGTCAAAAAGAATAAGAAATTGAGGGAATAAATATATACAAATTAGGAGGGATACATATTTTAAGTCGTATGTTATTTTTTGTATCTCAGTGTTTTTGTCTTTTTTCTTTTTTTTCTTCTTTCTTCTTCCCCCCCCCACCCGTTTTTTATCTCTCTCCTCTTTCCTTTTCTCTTTCTACTTTTTTACCTATTGATTAAGAACTATAAAGGTATGAGAGGGCTTATATGGAAAAAATGGAATCAAATCCAGCAATGTAAATGTAGTTAATTGTTGAGAAAATTGTCACTAGTAAGAATATTTAGAATCTGGGGGGAGAAATAAGCTGAAATAAGCACGGTAACAGGATTTGATAAGGCAACTAAAATGACAAATAGGATTATTGGAAAAACTATATACTTAATTGTTATTTATCAAAATAACGAGAATTGTTTTAATCTAATGTTTTGCAAAGAAAGATACTTTGGGGAAAGGGGAAATCAAATGAAATTAACATAAGGAATATAGATTATAGAAATCAATTGTTAAATATTGTCTTATAAATGTTACCCAGACAACATACTGTTTACAAATTACTGAATGATTTATGTTATGTTAAAAAATACCAATAAAATATATACAAAAAAAACTAATAAAAATTTTTCCAACCCCCCCCCCAAAAAAAACAAATAGCCAGAGATTACATCCAGTGAGTAGGCTAATATGTTTCTCATCCCAATCATTGGCCTAAACACAAAATAAAAGGGTTCTTCTTATGCCTGGAGGCTGTGAGGGTCTGGATGGTAGACATCCAGGAGAGAGAAGTCATTCTTGGGATGATATATAGGCATGGTTCCATTAGAAAATCATTCACTCCTATGTATCTCCAAACTAATGAGTAATTTACTTCTAATCTGAAGCTCACATTGATTTATACATATTGAATTATTTGTTTTAGGTAGCTAGAGGGGGAAAAACAGTGCCAGAAATTCTGAACTTCCATCATGGGAGGTAGGATTGTAAGAAGTCCTACTTTGCAAGTTATTTTTAGACCTCATGAGAACTTTTCCTTTGGAGTCTAATTGATTTTTGCTCATTCAAATTATTTCTGCAAATAAGCAGCCCACGCTGAACCAAATGTCTAGAGCTTGATTTAGCTTCCTGTGAGGCAATGTGAGACGATCACTGCCATTTCATTATTTAATGGACTTTAGACAATCTCTTCTGGCTTTTTACATCATAGCTTTTTTGTCATACCTAAATGGCTATTTGTTGTCTAGTGCATTAGTTTCCAGGGAGCCCAAGAATTGCTATTGATACATCAGGCTATTTAAGCAGGAAAGCCTGATAAAGGCTAATTACTTGTGCAATGAATATTTGGAATCTTTTGTATTGTGCTTAGGAAAAAGAAGTCACATCTGCCAATCTCTCCAAAAGGTTCTGTTAAATTTTATGGGGGAAGCAATACAGGAAGAGGGCTATTTATCCTTGTCTTTAGCTCCTGAAAAAAGGCCAGGTTTAAATCTAACAAAAAGGAAATAACAATAACAACAACAACAACAACAACAACAACAACAACAATAATAATAATAATAATAATAATAATAATAATAATAATAATAATAATAATAATAATAAAGTTGGAAGGGACCTTCGAGGTCATCTAGTCCAATCCACTGCTCAGGCAGGAAAGCCTATACCATTTCAGACAAATGGCTCTCCAGTCTCTTCTTAAAGAGTGAACTATCCATATTTGGTGTTGAATGGAATGGAATGGAATTCAATTGAATTGAACTTTATTTGGCCAAGTGTGATTAGGCAAACAAGGAATTTGTCTCCGCTGCAGAAGCTCTCAGTATACACTCTCAAAGGTGCTTTTTCAAAAGGAAACTGGACTTACTTTCTTTGTTTTTCTTGAAGAAGCTTCATTGATTCTGGCAGGATGGTGGGGGAGATGGAAGGCTTAGTTCTTGACCAGTTCTCACTTATGGCCAATCATAGCAGTCAATGGGCAAGCCAGGTCACAAGTTGCTCAGGTTAGTCTCCACCCCACCTTTCTTTGTTCACACATACCATGCCCTCCTTCCTCCTATGGTAACATACACCCAACAGTCTTTCCCAGTCTCCCTACACTCATACATACACACACATGCACCAATTAGTACCCCCCCTTCCTAGGCCTCCCTGCACTCACACACATACATGCAGTAGCACCCTCTTTTTACATTTAAAAATAATTAAAGAGAAATACAACTTACTTCTCACTATATGGGGAAGTGATCTGAGGGTCTGATAATTCTGCCCTCCACCTGGTCACTATTGCTAACCAATATCTAGAGTCCTGCTCTCCTCAAGGTTGCAGCAATTAGTTGTTACCATTGTTGCACAGGATATAGTAGTACCATTGTACCAACAAATACAGTATAATAGTATTTCTACTGTACTACTAAAGGAATACTTGGTCAGAGAGAGTCACCTCCTCCTCTCACAGCAATTGCAGCTACATAATAATTCTGTATTGTAAAGGGCACTTTCAAACAAGCACAAAATAGGTACAAATGACAGTTTTTATATTGGAAAGGAACTGACTCATTCCTCACTCCTCTGTGCATGTTTTGCATAGCTGTGTTTACATGCAAAAATAGGGAGAATTGATCATTCCCATTCATGAAGCCCCCTCTAGTGTACCTTCGTATCTCAAATGTTCATTCATTATCCTTCCTTGGTGACGCATTATCAGTATCATGTTCCATTCTGATCATTTCCATTCTGTTGGGTTAGACATTAGTCCTTACAGATAGCTGCCTGTTTCCACAAAAGAATCTGCTCAAGAGCAAGACAGCAAGCATGCCAGGCACTTAGGGAGCACGCAGAGCTACCTGACTTTGTCACCCTGAGCCAAAAGAACAAGATGGTTCCTATGTAACAGATGGCAGAGACTTTTTAGCCCAGGAAATGGCTGTTGATTTGAAAATGGAAGGAGAAAGACCTAGAATGACATGGACATATACATAAAAAGAAGGGTTCTTAATTGTTTTAGATGGAAAACATCTCCTATGTACGGCATCTTATTTTTTTGCTATAACTCTGGTTATCTAATTTTATTGAATCTGCTTAAGGAGTATGGAGTGAGGGGCATGTTTACACTGTTTACTTTAAGAACTCTCTCATCATTCTCTTGGTATAAAAAGGTGATTGTGTACTGCTTAAACAACAGAGTCACAGTTGATGGAGAGAAATCTGTGTACAAGCAAGAGCCAGTGTGGAAATCATGTCCTAAAGAATTGGGTCTCTTGCATAAAACTACTCTGTGGGTGGAGACATGAACTGTTAAAAGAATGGTGCTTAACTCTCCTGGCATTTCAGCCAGATTTTTCCATCACACTCCTCCTTTGTACTTCTGCTCTCTTCAAATACAGCTCAGGCTTGCATAATTGCTAGCCAGGAAACAGGTAGATGCTTGCCTGCTTGCATAGCATGTGATCCTATCCTAACTTCATGAAGTCACTTGAGTAGGGGATGAGAACTGAATGAAACTTTTCAGCTTCTCGTGGGTCAGTTGGAAATAAAGATGCCTAGTTACTCTTCATCTCTGAACTTCAATTTGAGAAACTCTGTTGTCTGCAGGTAGCTAGAGAACATGTTTTCCTGTCAAATCATTTCCTGCTAGGTTCCTCAGATGCCAAACGACAGTCAACAGTTTGCTAAACTATTCATTTTCTTTTTCCAAGGACTTGAATCATACTCATTTTGAGTTTCATTTCTCTCTGGATATTCATATTAGGTTACATGCTGGTGGAGAAACTATCTGAAGAAATAGTGGGATCGTAATTATTGGAAATTAGAGGTACTATACTTAAGCTCTTTACTTTTCCTGTACTAAGAAGGGAATCTTGTTGTTTGAAATAGTTGCAAATTATAATCTAGATATTTAAATTCAGAAAAGGCTTCTTGCTGAATGCTGAAAAATCAAATGACACTTGATAGTTAATTCTTACTGGTTCCTCAGAATAGATCCAGCTCTTCGCTGACTTCCATTTTCAAGAGTTCTCAGATGATGATGATGATGATGATGATGATGATGATGATGATGATGATTGATAAAGTTAGAAGGCACCTTGGAGGTCATCTAGTCCAACCCCCTGCTCAGGCAGGAAACCCTATACCATTTCAGACAAATGGCTGTCCAGTCTCTTCTTAAAAACTTCCAGTGTTGGAGCATTCACAGTTTCTGGAGGCAGGTTGTTCCACTGATTAATCTTATCAAGTAGTAGGTTGTGGTCTACTTTACCAAATGCCTTACTGACGGTCAAGTGAATTGGGATGCAAAACCTGGAAAGAAGAAAAAGGAAAATATCATTGGATTATATGCCTTAGAAAACCAAAAATAAGCAGGAGACCAATTTATCAATCACTCCAGTGAAGTCTTTGTAGCTATTTGTAAATAGACAAAATGATGCCTCTATACGTGGACATTACCTGATATAGAAATAAAATTGATTATATTATTGCTAAAAGAAGGTAGAGTGCTCCTCAATGGCATATGTACAGTTATACGTACAGCTTGTTATACTCTGTCCTGTTATAGACTGTATTTTAGGTTTTTGTTATTTCTTTCTGTAATTTAAGATAATACTAATAGTAGTGTTGTAGCTAGGGAAGTTGAACCAGGTCCACTTTTGTTTTTAAATGTATATTTAATAAAATTTTCTTTAAAAAAATGGCATGGCCAGATGCTGACTGCGGAAAAGATCACAAAATGCTCACGTGCAAATCTCTTTATGGAAAAAAATATATATAATGAAATGCTCATGTGCAGTAGGAGGCTCCAAACTTGAATTGGTATGCTAAAGGATGCCAATGAACAGATACCTAATGACATAGTGGCCAACAAATGGGAAGAAGTAAATCTACAGTCCAATATCAAAAAAGGAGCCTTAGCATAATATACAAACTATTGCACAATGTCCTTAATTTCAAATGCTAGCAAAATAAGGCTTAGGATTATCCAACACACATTAAAGCTCTACATAGAAAAAGAGATGCCAGATGTTCAAGCTGGCTTTAGAAAAGGCCAAGGGACAAAAGACATGATTGTTGATGCAAGCTGGATAATTGTGATGGTATCTCGGTGTGTGGGTCTCCCTCCTGTCTTCCAAGGCCATTCGCACATACTATCACGACTGAGAAAGCCAAAGAGCAACAAAAAGAAATTGTTATGGTTGTAAAAGGTGTTTGAATTGTAAGTTCAATCAAGCAGAATTCCCAGAATATCTCATCGTCCTCATGAGTAACTTATATGCAGATCTGGAAGCCACAGTGCAGACAGAACATGGAGACACGAATTGGCTCCAGGTTGGCAAAGGAGTATGGACAGGCTGCATACTCTCTCCTTATTCAACCTACAAGCTGAATATATATTAAGAGAAGCTATATTGGAAGAAGATGAGCATGGTTTTAAAAATGGAGAAACATGAAAAACTGCTGATGTTCCTAGTATTGCTTCCCTCAGTGCTTACTACTCACAACATGGAAAGGCAGAGAATGTTGGCAGTAGAAGTTACACTCTCTCCCAACCAAAAACATCTTTGCACACACACACACACACACACACACACACACACTTATCTTTCCCTCACAAAATCACCAGGAAGGGAAAAAAACTTAACGAGGGGTGTAAAAGTTCACTCACCTGTATCAACTCAGCTTCAGTAGTCCCTTCTCCTTTATTAGCCAAATAATTGGGATTTCTTATCTCAAAATTGCAATTATACTTAAAGCTCATTATAATTCTGTTAATGAATGATTTTTTTCCACAGCTGTCTTTTTTTCCTCTGCATGGATTCCTGGAAACAATTCTTTTTTTTTTTTAGAATCTTTTCCTCAAAGTTAAGGATATGCTTACTTCATCAGTTAGTAAGGTTTTTTTTTTCCTTATTTATTGGCCCAACTGACAATCTCCATTTGATTGATTGGTTAATTTTGATTATGTACCATCTTTGTTGAATCTTAGTGCTGAGATATATTTTCTCCAGGAAGTTCCATCCCTGTTCTGTTTTTTCAGACCTTCCAATGGTGCGCCCAATTGCTGCTTGAGTTGAGTCATCCATCAAGTGCCAGGGAGATAAGGAGACTCAGGGAGTTCAAATTACTATAAAGATTTATTGCAAGCTTAAGCTCTCTACAAAAATCTGAACTGCTAACAGTCAAGGAAAATGAGCGGGAATAAAAGGTATTCAAGGTGGGCTGGAAAATCTCTTGCAGGCATGCAGGGACTCATGACTTATGATGTGTTTGATCCCTCCCTCAGGCTCAGCCTGGTTATCTCCTATGCCAGGGGTAGGCAACCTCGGCTCTTTTATGACTCATGGACTTCAACTCCCAGCTGGCTCAGGAATTCTGGGAATTGAAGTCCATGAGTCATAAAAGAGCCAAGGTTGCCTGCCCCTGTCGTATGCTATCCATCCTTGCAGAAGATTGTCTAAAGGGCCTTCTAGGAACAGTCTAAGAATAAACTCAATAGTGTCCTAGATGGATCTGTGCAAAGACCGTCTTGGCTATGGCTGCCACCTTCACTCTCTTCATTCGTTCAACATTACATCTCTAGGGGCACTTTCTGAAAAATAGGTTGTACAGCCTAATCCTTTCCCATAGCTACTATCTCTACTTTAAAATAAATGTTTAGAATATTTTTTAAAAAAATATTCAGATGAAGCCTCTGAAATTTTGCAAAGTGGCTGTTCTCTAAATCAGAGGTTCCCAACCTTTGGGACACCGGGGACCAGTTCTGTGGAG
This sequence comes from Vipera ursinii, assembly GCF_947247035.1. Taxonomy (NCBI): domain Eukaryota; kingdom Metazoa; phylum Chordata; class Lepidosauria; order Squamata; family Viperidae; genus Vipera; species Vipera ursinii. The sequence continues at coordinate 97,192,381 of NC_139513.1, read as the reverse complement.
AGAAGTTTTTCCATGGACTGGAGGGGGCATGGTTTTGTGTGCTGTCTGCATCCCACGGATGGGGCTTTCCTTCTTTGTGCAGCCTGGTTGCTGGCATGCCATGGCCTGGTATTGGTCCACGGACTGGAGGTTGGGGACCATGCTCTAAATAATCCACCATCTCTAGTCCTATTCCACTAAGAAATAAAGCAGGTGGACAGGTTTGATGATCCCCATTGTAGACTATGATTGAATCTGTTTTCAAACCTCATGTTGGTTTTATGATACATCTTCTGTATTTAGGTCTCAAGTCAGCTTTAAATCTAATTGAACCACCTCCGAATCTTGACTTGGAATCCAAACCAATCTGATTCACCTATCCCTAGTGTCTAAACTGTGCAGTTAATAATGTGCCCATTAAAAAAACTATCATTTTTCCTGTTTCACTTGGACACCAGATTAAATACATTAAAATAATGCTGGATTAAGGAAAACTACTATTACCTTACCTAATACCTTGTCATTTTTTAACTTACAGAAAGGAATAAAAAGACCCAACTTTTACTAAAACAATTTATAGATAATGTACCTGGTGGATATTGAATTGCTAGGGCTAAACGCAAGGTCTTTGCAGGATGATTACAAATCATGTACAAAGTGTGAATTTATCTTAATTTATCTCTTGAAAATAGCATTATATCACTTTAGGCGATAGCTTTTGGTCTTCCCAGCTTGATAATGTTGTAATTCTAAAGAGAGATTAGTACTTTTCTGCCTTCCACATCCTCTCCAACCTTTTGAGTTGCTCTTAGTTCAAAAAGCCACTATAAAATGCAGTATGTGCACAACCCCCCTCCTCTGCCACTTTTCTACCCCACCCCCAGGTTAGGGCAGCTGCTTGACATTTTATGAACTGAAAAGGAACATTGCTGTCTAACAGACAACAATCAACAGAAGAAGCTTTCCCTAAAATTGATGGAGGAAAAAACAAAAACTGTCCTCTCTTGATTTTTGTTTTTTATGCAACATCTAAAATAATAGATTGGTCATAAAAAGTGTTTAGGAATTCTGTTGTTTGGAGGTGAGAGAGGAGAAGACTGATTAATTTGTATATATGACTAACAGACATGTCAAACTCGCAACACTCGCGGAATGAACGAAGGTCAGGGTGCCACCGGCAAAAGATTGCCGGCGGGTAACACCCAGGGGGAGGGCCTTCTCTGTGGGTGCGCCTGCCCTTTGGAACCAGCTGCCCGCAGAGCTCAGGACTGCCCCTGACCTTCGCTCATTCCACCGGGACCTGAAGACCTGGCTCTTTGAGCTTTCCGGCCAGGACTGAGAATTTTAATTTTAATTTTATTTTAATTGGGTTTTAATTGGAGTTTAACAGGGGTTTTATACTTTATTCAAGGACTAAATTTAATTATTTTAATTGTTCTTAACTTTTGTAATTTATATTATTTTAAATACCTTGTGAACCGTCCTGAGTCCTACAGGAGAAGGGCGGTATATAAGTCCAATAAACATAAACAATAAACATAAACATCATGTGACGTTGTGCAACGTATCAGGACGGTTTTGCCATTGCCGGCAATGGGGCGGGTGCAGCTTCCATGTGATGCGTCCGGCCCACGGGCCGGCAGTTTGACACTCCTGGACTAGAATATTCTGTTCTGAACCAGCCCTCTTCTCGCACCCCTAATCAAAAGAAGAGTCTGGAAAGCGTCCAAGACCAAAAGGCTTCTGCCAAGTTTTAATTACACTGTTACAAGAATACAAGAGCTTGACTTCTCAAACGGAAAAGTTGCTTTCAGCAACCAGCCCCTCCCCAAACACTTCTTTTATAGAGAGCTCAGGGCGTGGTCTCCCTGTGCCTCCTCCCGAGGAGTCCCATAGCCTTTCTTTGTTTGTCCCTGCTCGTCTGCCTCCTGCGTCGGGCGTCCTTGAACAGGGCCAGCTGTGGGTCATCATCCTCCGCACTCTCGGGCTCACACAGCTGAGAAGAGGTTCCCGGCTGAGGACTCTGCAAAGTCTCCAAATCATCATCAGCCGGTTCGTTTCCCTCCTCCCCCACATCTGAGTCCTCCGATACATCGGACCCGGCTGTCGGACCCACAGGCTGGCCCTGAGTCACAACACTATCCCGCACCGCAGGGCCCTTCCCCCGGGTCTGCCGATCCGGATGCGGTCGGGATGGGAACTGTTCGTGAAACACAGTCACCAACGCAGGGGCATGAACGGCGGTCGCGTCTTCCCATGTGAAGTCCTCCGGCCCGTACCCTTTCCACTCGATCAGGTACTGGAAGCGACCTTTCAGCCAGCGGGAATCCCTGATGCTGGCGACCTCGTACTCGGGGGTGCTGTCGCCATCACGAGGTCCTGATGGGGGAGGTTCCGCTTGGCGAAGTGGACAAGCCGGTTGTTCGGGGACCAACAAGGACCGATGGAAGACGGGGTGCACGCGTAGGGAACGTGGCAGAGTTAAACGATAGGCGACCGGGTTGATGACGGCCTCGACTGGGAACGGTCCAAGGTAACGGTGGTCCAGCTTCCTCGCCGGCCGAGTGGATGGTAGGTTCCTGGTGGACAGCCAGACCCGATCCCCCACCGATAATGGAGGCGTATCCCTTCTCGACCGATCGGCGAACCTCTTGTAGTCGGCCTTGGCCTTCTCCAGCTGCCGTCGCACCAACCGATGGATCGCCTGTAACTCCGCCATGAATTCGTTCGCTGCCGGCTCCGGTGAGTCCACGGGAGAAAGGGGGAAAAACCGAGGGTGATAACCCACATTGGCCAAGAACGGTGTCATCTGCGTGGAGGTGTGCTGCGAGTTGTTAAAGGCAAACTCGGCTATGGCCAAATAGTCCACCCAATTGTCCTGCTGCAGGTTAACGTAGCAGCGCAGATACTGCTCCAAAATGCCGATGACCTTCTCGGTACCCCCGTCGGTCTGAGGATGATGCGCGGACGAGAGGCAAACCTTAATGTCCAACGCCCGCATCAACTCCTGCCAGAAGCGGGCTGTAAACTGGGCCCCCCTATCGGAGACGACTCTATCGGGAAGGCCGTGCAGCCGGAACACCTGTTGGATGAACATGCGACTAGTGGCGCGAGCTGACGGTAAGCCGCGACAGGGGATGAAGTGCGCCATCTTGGTCAACATGTCCACCACCACAAACACTGTCGTGAAGCCGGAGGATGGGGGTAGATCCGTCAGAAAGTCCATGGACACAGCCCCCCAGGGTCTCTTGGGCGTTGGCAAAGGCTGCAGTAAACCAGGCGGGGCCCCTGTCGCTGACTTAGCCTGCCTGCATGGGACGCAGGAGGTGACATAAGACTGGACATCGTGTCGGACTCGGGGCCACCAGAATGTACGGGAGACCAGGTTCAGAGTCTTGAACAGGCCAAAATGCCCCGCAGCCGGGTTATCATGACATTGGCTGAGGACGAGTCCCCTGAGTGGCCCTCCTGGAACATAGAGCCGGTCACGATAATACAGGAGTCCATCCGTGACCGACCAAGGCGAATCTGGCCCCACCTCTTCCTTCCGCTGAGCCACCCACGCCTCCTGCTGCTGCGCCTCCCGGATCCGAGCCCGTATATCCACCGGCTCCCGCACCGCAGCAAAAGACTCGACGGGGATCACGGTCCTGGGCGGAAGCTTGTCTTCCACTCGGGTGTACTCGGGCTTCCTGGACAGAGCATCCGCTCTCTGGTTGTGCCCGCTTGGTATGTACCGCACCCGGAAGTCAAACCTCGCAAAGAAGAGGGACCACCGGATCTGGCGTTGGTTCAAATTCCGAGCGGTCTGCAGGCTTTCCAGATTCTTGTGGTCCGTCCGGACCTCGATTTGATGCCGCGCCCCCTCCAGATGATGCCTCCAAGCCTCGAACGCCGCCTTGATGGCCAGCAGCTCCTTCTCCCAGATGGTATAGTTGCGCTCCGAGGGATTCAATTTCCGTGAGTGATACGCGCAAGGGAAAAGGGTACCGTTGGGCGTCGCTGCCTGGAGTAACACGGCCCCAATGGCAATGTCGGAGGCGTCCGCCTCCACGACAAACGGCCGTTGCGGGTCAGGATGCTTCAAGATGGGCTCCTTCATGAAGGCGTCCTTCAAAGCTTGGAACGCCTGTTGTTCGGGGGCGTTCCACTGGAACCGAGTCTTCTTCTGCAGGAGCCGGGTGAGGGGGGCTGTCAAGGCAGCAAAGCCAGGGATGAATGTCCGATAGTAGTTGGCAAATCCAAGAAGTCGCTGAATATCATTCACGCGACGCGGGGGTTGCCAACTCTGCAACGACTCAACTTTACTCGGTTCCATGGCGATGCCCTCAGGAGAAATGCGGTGACCCAAGAAATCAATGGTCACCTGGTAGAACTGGCACTTCTCCAACTTGGCAAACAGCCGATGTTTCCGGAGGCGCTGCAGGACCTGACGGAGATGCTGATGATGCGCTTCACGCGACGGGGAGTAAATCAGGATGTCGTCCAGGTAAATCACAACAAACTGGTCCAACAGATCCCGAAAGATGTCATTCATAAAATGCTGAAACACAGCGGGGGCGTTGGTCAGGCCAAACGGCATCACCGTGTACTCGAAATGTCCATAGCGAGTACCAAACGCCGTCTTCCACTCATCACCCGGCCGAACCCTGACGAGGTTGTAAGCTCCACGCAGGTCCAGTTTCGTGAAGATCTTAGCCTCCCGGAGTCGGTCCAAGAGCTCGGGGATGAGGGGCAGCGGGTAGCGGTTACGCACCGTGATTGCGTTGAGTTTCCGGTAGTCACAGCAAAGCCGTAACTCGCCCGACTTCTTTTTGACGAAGAGCACGGGCGCAGACACTGGCGAGGACGAGGGCCGGATGAAACCACGAGCCAAGTTCTTCGTCAGGAAGTCCCGCAATGCAGCCAACTCGGGCTCCGACATGGAGTACAAACGCCCCACTGGGAGAGGCGCATCAGGGACTAGGTCAATGGAGCAGTCGTAGGGCCTGTGCGGGGGTAATTGGTCCGCCTCTGACTCGCTGAACACGTCAGCAAAGTCGGACAGTTCGGGAGGCAAGGAAACCCCTGGGGAACCCTCCACCTGGCCGGCACAGATATGGCGGGTGTGGTCCACGCACTGCAAACTTGGGAAGGTGACCAAGTTCTGAGACCAATAGATCTGTGGATCATGCGCCCGGAGCCACGCCAGTCCCAAGACCACGGGGAAGTGCAGATCCGAAGTGACGTAGAACTGAATGGCCTCCACATGGGTACTGATGGCCATACACACGGGTTGCGTGGCGGCCGTGATAGGCCCGGACAGGAGCACTCGACCATCGATGGTCTCCACAAGCATGGGCGGATCCACTGGACACTGGGGAACAGCCCATTTGGCCACAAAGGCCGAATCCATAAAGTTAGTGGTAGCCCCAGAGTCAATTAAGGCATGGACCGGAATCCCCTCTGGCTTGCCAGGAAGGATCAGTCGTGCCTCCAAAATCAAATGCCGTGGAGGTTCACAGGCACCGTCGGAACAACGTCGCTCGGTGTGGATGTTGTGGGTCGCCCGATCTTTCACACCGTCTAGATCGGGCTCGGGCCATTTCCCGATAGCAAAGCAGGGGACTTTCTCGGGGCAGGCTTGGTCACTGACGCCCGCTGACGCTTCTTCGGGCAAGAAGCAGCCAAATGTCCAGGGTCCCCACAGTAAAAACACAACCCCTCCGATCGTCGTCTGTCCATTTCCGTCACCGATAGACGGGACCTGGCGGCACCCAGCTCCATTGGCTCCTCCCTCTGGACTGGGGGCTCACGCACAACAGGGGCGGCAGGGGTCTGTGGGGTGGCACGGCGACTCTTACGCTGCTGCAGCCGGGCATCGATCCGCAGACAAAGATGGATCAGCCCATTCAGGTCTGAGGGAATGTCCACGCGGGCCAGCTCATCCAACATCTCCTCTGACAAGCCATCCTGAAAGGCATCCACGAGCGCAGCCTCATTCCAGGCGGAATCCTGGCTAAGCAGCCGGAAATCGCTGATATAGGCCTGTAGAGGGCGCTGACCCTGCCTCAAAGCTTTCAGGCGTCGGGTGGCCGTCTGCGCCTTAATCGGGTCCTCGTACATGAGGCGCATATGGTCACAAAACCCCCCAAAGTTATCCAACAAAGGGCTAGGCTGTGCCAACAGAGGCGTGCCCCAACGAGCTGCATCTCCCGACAGAAGGCTCAATACGAATCCCACCTTATCTCGGTCAGTGGGGAAATCAGCTGCTCTCACGCTGATATAAAGCTGGCATTGTCCCAGGAAGGCAGGAAACAGTTCTGGTTTACCAGCAAATTTATCCGGCATAGCTATCTGACATTTCCTCCTGGGTGGGGGGGCAGCATGTACCTGAGCCTGCAGTTGTGCCACCTGAGTGGCCAGCAAGGTGAGTTGCTGGTTGAGCTGGGCATTCTCGGCAAGAAGCTGCTCCATCGTAGTATTAAGGGGTGGGTGGCTGAAAGCAAACTGTTCTGAACCAGCCCTCTTCTCGCACCCCTAATCAAAAGAAGAGTCTGGAAAGCGTCCAAGACCAAAAGGCTTCTGCCAAGTTTTAATTACACTGTTACAAGAATACAAGAGCTTGACTTCTCAAACGGAAAAGTTGCTTTCAGCAACCAGCCCCTCCCCAAACACTTCTTTTATAGAGAGCTCAGGGCATGGTCTCCCTGTGCCTCCTCCCGAGGAGTCCCATAGCCTTTCTTTGTTTGTCCCTGCTCGTCTGCCTCCTGCGTCGGGCGTCCTTGAACAGGGCCAGCTGTGGGTCATCATCCTCCGCACTCTCGGGCTCACACAGCTGAGAAGAGGTTCCCGGCTGAGGACTCTGCAAAGTCTCCAAATCATCATCAGCCGGTTCGTTTCCCTCCTCCCCCACATCTGAGTCCTCCGATACATCGGACCCGGCTGTCGGACCCACAGGCTGGCCCTGAGTCACAACATATTCATTGTAGCTATTTCTCTGCCACAGGGATTGCAAATTAGACCCACCTGCCCTAAAAAGTGAACCACTAAATGGCACGTTCAAGCTTTACTACTTGTCTTCAGAACCAAACCAATTTATTTATTTATTTATTTATTTTATTACATTTATATACCGCCCTTTCCCGAAGGACTCAGGGCGGTTTACAGGGTAATTAAAAACCAAAAATACAAAAGTTAAAAACCAAGTTTAAAAAAGATTAAATTTATCCCTGTATAAATAAAACCCCAATTAAAATAAATTAATCCTCAGCCTGGGCCAGAGAGCTCGAAGAGCCAGGTCTTCAGGCCCCAGCGGAATGACCGGAGGTCGGGGGCAGTCCTCAGCTCCACTGGCAGCTGGTTCCAAAGGGCAGGCGCCCCCACTGAGAAGGCCCTATCCCTGGGTGTTACCCGCTGGCAATCTCTTACCGGTGGCACCCTGAGAAGACCCTCCCTGTGGGAGCGCACTGGACAAAGGGAACTTGATGCCGGCAGCAGGTGTTCCCTCAGATAACCCAGACCCAAGCCATGTAGGGCTTTATAGGTCATCACCAGCACCTTGAATTTCACCCGGAGGGCAACCGGAAGCCAATGCAGCTCGCGGAGTAGAGGTGTTACGTGGGAGTATCGGGAGACCCCCATCACAACTCGCGCAGCCGCATTCTGCACCAGTTGAAGCCTCCAAGTGGTCCTCAAGGGCAGCCCCATGTAGAGAGCGTTGCAGCGTTGCAATTCAGGAGAGAAATTTGTTAAGAGGATATCCAGCTGGAGCCTGCAGAGGATGCTGCTGTAATTACTTTCAACCCAACATTCTTAGTTGTCTTCTGATATGATTTGGTTGTTGTTGTTGTTGTTATAGTTATAGCTTCAAGTCAGCCGTGACTGGACAAGTCTGCAGCTTTTTTGTAAGATTTTTCAGAAGTGCCATTGCCTGTATCCTAGGGTTGAGAGAGGGGGATCAGTCCAAGGTCATCCAGCTGGTTTCATGATTAGAACTCACTGTCTCCCAGCTTCTAGACCAGGGGTAGGCAACCTTGGCTCTTTTATGACTCATGGACTTTAGTTCCCAGAATTCCTGTGCCAGCATGGCTGGCTCAGGAATTCTGGGAGTTGAAGTTCACGAGTCATAAAAGAGCCAAGGTTGCCTACCCCTGGTCTAGACTGATACTTTAACCACTATACCAAACAGGGCACCGTGATTTTGTCTTTAATTCTGTTATAAACGTTAGCTCTTCACAGAGTTCCTTGCTCAGTCCTGACTTAATCTTTAATCATGACCAATGGTTTTGTCTCACATATAAATTCCTTGTGTGTCCAGCCACACTTGGCCAATAAAGAATTCTAATTCTAATTTTAATATATAGTCTGTCATATTGCCAACCCTAGCCCAGCTTTGATTCTGCACCATTAAAAACACTCTACTGGGTTTGCCCATTCTGATAAGCCAAGATTTGTTGAGGAAGCCACATTGACATTGTTCATAATTCATGACTGGTCATAAATCATGTTTTTTTTCCAAATCTCAATAGCTGGATTAACATAAAACACTAAATTAAACCAAGCTATGTTGTGTAATGGCAAAATGTGTACAAATTATACGATGTTGGTTTTAGAAAAACAAACCATTATGTTGGCTTGTTCGAAGGCTCCATGCAGTTTTTAGCTTGCAAAGTGTCATGGGGGGTGGGGGGAGTTGAGATAAAAATTATCTCAAATTGATGAAAATTTCTTCTAAGGACAAGGTATTAATTATGCAGCTAGCCGAAGACTAATAAGAAAAATGTAAGAAAATTAATGTTGTTGCTTTTGATAACTGGGTTGTACTCAGACTTCACCCAGGTTACAAATGGAATAATAGAGAATTGCATCTAAGGAATGGAAAGGAATGTAATGATACAGTTGGAAGCCACTGTTTTTCTATGCAGCCTTTAGGACTGAAGTCTTACTTTGTTAGTAGCAGCAATCCCAACAGCAGGAGACTTTGGAGTATCTGCTCAGCCAACAGTGCCATGTGAGTAAGTGCAAGTTGCCTGGACAGCCTTCTGGCTTTCATGTTCCAAGAGTTTGCTCCATTCTGAGGCATTAAAAGAGCTGGCTAGGAGGGAGAAATTATGTAGTGAAATGTGTTGTTCCTATGTGAACAAGCCAAGTCTTCCATGCACTCAAAGAAGATGCTTCCTCTTAAGTTTGCACTTTCTGACATAAAAGAAAATGTTTGTGGATGCATTTATACATACAAATGTGGTAAGACAGAATGCTGATGAAATCTATTCATTAAGCAGAGAAACAAGATTTTAAAACCAAAAATAAATATTCACCTGAGAAGGCCAAGGAGGCATAATTCAACCAATACACTGACAGCCTTATCTCAGCTGGCACATTGAATTTTTCCCTGCTTCGTTGCCATGAGGATGTGTTCTTTTCACATGATCTTACACAATATAATAAACAGGACAGATCGTCTATCATTCTTGATCAGCGTGAAAACTCAGTTTTATGCAATTGTGTCACCCTCTAGTGGTCATTGCCTGAAGGAAAAGTATTGCTTGCTAGAAGACATTTAGAGAATTCAGTAATTGATGTATGCAGCAAAGACAGGGAGTGACACGGGCCAGTTTAAATCAGAAAGTATGAAGCTTCTAAGAACCTTGCTTATCACACTGGGATTTACGTGCAATGGATTTTTTGTCCTTTTACACCGCTTAAGTAACAAAGAAACTGGAAGAAAGCTCTGTCTAGGGAAGAATTTGTGATAGAGCTTAGAAAATCTGCACATGACAGATCCATCATTTTAAAAGAAATGCATGTAATGGTGAGTTCCATTATAGTAGCAAGATGGACTACCCTAAATAAAGGCTGTACGACTTGGGTTTGGCTAGTCTAAAGAAAAGAAGAAACAGGGGCAACATGATAGCAGTATTCCAGTATTTCAGGGGCTGCCACAAAGACAAGGGGGCCACGTTATTCTCCAAAGCACCAGAGGGCAGGACAAGAAACAATGGTTGGCAACTTATTTTATTTATTTATTTAATAATATTTCTATACCGCCCTTCTCCCGAAGGACTCAGGGCGGTGAACAGGGCAAGAATAAAAATACAAATTACAAAAGTTAAAACTAGATTAAATAAATGCCCACAACTGACCAAAGAGAGAAGCAACCTAGAATTAAGGAGAAATTTCCTGACAGTGAGGACAATTAACCAGTGGAACAGCTTACCCCCAGAAATTGTGGGCGCTCCATCACTGGAGATTGTTAAGAAAAGACTAGGCAGTCACTTGTCTGAGATGGTATATATTTTCCTGCTTAAGTGGGGGGCTGGACTAGAAGACCTCCAAGGCCCCTTATAGCTCTATTCTATTCTAAATGGAAGGCCTGCACAACTATCTTGAATATAAAATCATACAAGCCATGGAAAGAAGTTATAGGAAACAAAGTAGTCCACCAAAGAAAGTAGAAAGCCATGGCTGGTGTAGGTCAGTAGAACGGTTTGTTTAACCCCAATGTTTTAACTCTTTTTTGATAACTTCATGGCAGGAATGGGCAGCCCTGCAGGCCCTTCCAATCCCAACTGCCAGACGTCAGCAACGTATTTTCTGATCCTTTGGGGATCACAAACATGTGAAAACTTCTGACACATTCCCAAAACCAAAGAAACTGCACACAAACCTGGGGAAAATAGCCAGACCCTATTCATTTTTATTTTATTTTTTTATTTTATTTCCATTTATATCCCGCCCTTCTCCTAAGACTCAGGGCGGCTTACAAGCTTAGCAGTAGCCTTCATTCTATGTATAGGTAAAGGTAAAGGTAAAGGTTCCCCCGCACATGCATGCTAGTCGTTTCCGACTCTAGGGGCCGGTGCTCATCTCCGTTTCAAAGCCGAAGAGCCAGCGCTTGTCCGAGGACGTCTCCGTGGTCATGTGGCCGGCATGACTAGACGCCAAAGGTGCACGGAACGCTGTTACCTTCCCACCGGAGTGGTCCCCATTTTTCTACTTGCATTTTTACGTGCTTTCGAACTGCTAGGTTGGCAGAAGCTAGGACGAGTAACAGGCGCTCACTCTGTTACGCGGCGCTCGGGATTCGACCCGCCAAACTGCCGACCTTCCGATCGACAAGCTCAGCGTCCTAACCCACTGAGCCACCGCGTCCCTTTATTCTATGTATATGCCTGCTTATTAGGGCTTTCACACACACACCCCAAGCGGCATTATTACAAAGTCAGCTTAATTGCCCCCAACAATCTGGGTCCTCATTTTACCTACCTCGGAAGGATAGAAGGCTGAGTCAACCTTGAGCCTGGTGGGATGCGAACCTGCACTAATTGCAGGCAGCTGGTGTTACTTAAGGAGGCATTAGCCCACTGCTCCACCAAGGCTCTTGGTGAATAGTTACTAGTCAATAGCTCATTGAGAATAGTTACTTTGTTCACTGTGACCTTTATCTTCCCTGGAAAGTGTCAGGGTCAGTTACTTATCAGCAAAAGGATGCCATTCCCACTATAGTCATCAGGCAGTGGTTGGGATTGTTGTGGGGGGAAATAGGAGTAGGAAATGCTATTTCCTTGAGCTCCTGAATGAAAGGCAAGATATAAATCTGTTCAATGAACATGCTCACATACTGTGTGAGCCATTCTGTGCTTTTTATAATAGTGCTGGCTTCTTAGTAAACTTTGGAACAACAAACTATTCTCTATTCTGTCCGCAGATTAATCTCTATCTTAGCCCTGAAATGAAACTCAGAAATAAAGAAACTGCTAGTTCCCCTTTGATCAATAAAACCTTGTTAATTCCTGGCTGGGAAGAGGGGGCTAATATGATTAAAGTTTATCTTTCAGCCACCAGAGAAGTCATTTTTTTGTGCATCAATAGATCTCCTTGTCCCTGAAATTTTAGTTGAAGTGGTGGCATTCTGTGTTTTCTCAAAAGATTTGCCAGGAGATAGTCTATTAGTCTCGGCAAACTACTGTACACATATGTTGTAAACAGTGTCACAACATTTCACTTTTCTGAAATGAGGAAATGATGAAACACATTTTCCAGCCTTCAGACAGACAAATAGCTGTAGATCAGCCAATGCTCTATGGACTAGATGTCTTGATTTGATCATTTTATTTAATCTGAATACAAATAGAGGCACTTTATACTGCTGTGTATTGTATCAAAATCATCTCTGCTGCAAATCGGGATGATTGAAGGCTCTCCTTGCATTTGGGGTACATGTTTATCTCTCTTAAGCTCTTTTGTACAACACTCTAGATATTTCTGACACAATAGGATCCAGGCATTATTTAGTCTGCCTAAATAAATTATTTTTCTCTAATAAATTCCAACATTTTATTTTTACTTTGTTCTGTAAAACTATATTAAAGATATCATTAACAAAGTATGGCTTGAAACTGAATACTGTAGGAAAAACCTGTAATAATAGAGTGAGCTTTAACGAGGATGCATTCAAAGATAAAATGATGCACAGTTATAATATCCTTTATTTGGTCTTGGCTGACTGTGAAATGTGCATCAGCTTTGAGACTTGTTCAGTAGTTACAGTGTAAGTTGTGTAAGGAAGATTGTTATTGGTTTTTCAGCAAACTTTGGTAAAAATAAAGTCATATCTTTTGCAATATGTGTGAACCCCATAATTATGTGAGTTGAAACGCTTTCCTGTCATAAATTATGGTCTGTACTACAGATGCTTAGATATTCTATGCAATTAATTATTATTATTATTTTATTATTATTTATTAAATTTTTATACTGCCCTTCTCCTGAAGGACTCAGGGCGGTGTACAGGGCAATAAATATCAAAATATAAATACAAAAGTTAAAAAGAAGTTTAAAAGGATTAAATAATTATGCCCAATATAATACAATAATAAAACTGTGTTAAAACTAAATCCAACCCATCAGACCAGGCCAGATTGTTCAAATAGATAGGTTTTTAAACCGTGCCAGAAGGAGCGAAGGTCGGGGGCCATCCGGAGCTCAACCGGCAAGCGGTTCCATAGGTCTGGCACGCCCACAGAGAACGCCCTCCCTTGGGGGCCACCAATCGACATTCTCTGATCAGAGGCACCCTGAGGAGGCCCACTCTGTGGGAGCGCACTGGACGGAGGGAGGTTGATGCTGGCAGCAGGTGCTGCCGTAGGTAATCCGGACCCATGCCATGTAGGGCTTTATAGGTCATTACCAGCACCTTGAATCTCACCCGGAGGGCAACTGGCAGCCAATGCAGCTCGCAGAGCAGAGATGTAACATGGGAGTATCGGGAGACCCCCAACACAACTCGCACGGCTGCATTCTGCACCAGTTGAAGCCTCCGAGTGGTCCTCAAGGGCAGCCCCATGTAGAGAGCGTTGCAGTAGTCGAAATGAGAGGTCACGAGGTTTTTTTCAAAATAGTCAGATGATACTTGTATTTTCCCAACTATCACACCAATGTAGATTCAGAAATCAAGATGTCCAGTAGATGAGAGCAAGCTCCAATGCTTAGCTGATATTTAATGGTCTTTCAGATTTATGCAGGCAAGATATGGGAAAAAATAAATACTCCTGAAATGCCAACTTGGAAGAATCAAATAAAGATCACTGAATTCCTGTTGGTATTCCTGTCTATTAGATTTATAGAGTATGCACAGCATAATGGAGTTTGCCTGCTTGTCATGTACTATTTGATATGCTAAATCAGAACAGTTTGGTTTTGGCCATCTGCTTTGCATGAAACCATTCAATCTGTGCCAAATGCCATCTTAACTTCAAAGATACCTCTCCTAAAAAAAATCTAGCATATCTGGAAGCTTCCGTTCACATTAACACCAACTGAAAGCATATACTTTCTTGCTCTTGGATTAAATTTTATAAACCAAAGGTGCCAAGTTAAATATCTGCAAACCAGCTATTTTGAACACCTTAAAAGCAGTGTAGTATGAATCTGTTTGTTCTGTCTGTAAATTACTTCTTTAAAGTTAGTACTTCTGTAATTGTTGGCCAAATCTCTCTTGCAAACTTTGTTTTTTAAATAAAAATTCTGTTAAGTTAGAAAAGTAATATAGCAACGTTGTTGCTGGGATGGCTTTTTTTTTCACTGTGCAAGTTGCAGGAAATTGGGCACATTTTAGCAGTAAACACATTTTGCAACAACTCCACAAAGTTATGAAAATGCAAAAAGATCATGACTGAAGCTTTTCTATTTGAAAGATGCAAAAACGGTTTGTGAAATCATACAAAAATAGAAACTCGGGAGTTTTACATTTTATCTTTATTAATTAAAAATAGGCAAATGACCTTAATGTTTATGTGGCACAATGTTATTTTTTAAGGCTACCAGATCTGACTTTCAAAAGTCTGGGCAACCATTGATACCAAAGAGTTAGAGCTTTTCTGGGTCTCACTGCTGACATCTAGCACTCCTCATCCAGATTTTTTGCAGCCCAGATTAGGTAACTCTGAATTGCAAATTTATTGCAAATTGATAAAATTAAGCTACTTACTTGAAAGTTAGCCATATTAAGTTCAACTGAATTTCTTAGTGACGATGCTTCAGATTCCACCTGTGGTTCCTAAATCTTTGAGGCCATTTTGAGTTCTATCACTGTTTCATTGTTTATAATATGTACACAATGCTGGGAATAGCTTGTGGCACTAGATGATATGTGAAAGCAGTGGTGGGATTCAAATATGTGAACAACCGGTTCTCTGTGTGGATGCTGCTTCCGGAAGTCTATTCTGGGCCTGGGCAACAAAAAATTAGCTACCGGTTCTGCCGAAGTGGTGTGAACCGGCTGAATCCCACCACTATGTGAAGGCCAAACTGGCATAAATGGCTGCCAAGCTCATTTATTTATTCATTGCTACATAGCCATGAACAGTCTCAAACTAATAGCCAGGGACGCGGTGGCTCAGTGGGTTAGGACGCTGAGCTTGTTGATCAGAAGGTCGGCAGTTTGGTGGGTCGAATCCCGAGTGCCGCATAACAGAGTGAGCGCCTGTTACTCATCCCAGCTTCTGCCAACCTAGCAGTTCGAAAGCACGTAAAAATGCAAGTAGAAAAATAGGGACCACTACGGTGGGAAGGTAACAGCGTTCCATGCCCCTTTGGTGTCTAGTCATGCCGGCCACATGACCACGGAGACGTCCTCGGACAAGCGCTGGCTCTTCGGCTTTGAAACGGAGATGAGCACTGGCCCCTAGAGTTGGAAACGACTAGCACGCATGTGCGGGGGAACCTTTACCTTTACCTTTACCTTTACCTTACATAGCCATGAACAGTCTCAAACGGGAGGGTAGAGATCCACCCCGAGACCTCTCGTTTGTGGAGTTCCTCAGGGGTTGGTTCTCTCGCCCCTCCTGTTCAACATCTACATGAAGCCACTGGGTGAGATCATTCGTGGTTTCGGGGTGGGGTATCATCAGTACGCTGATGATACCCAACTTTTTCTTTCCACCCCGAACCAACCTAGCAATGCCCTTGCCGTGATGTCCCGTTGCCTGGAGGCGGTCCAGGTCTGGATGGGGAGAAACAGGCTTCATCTCAATCCTGCCAAGACTGAGTGACTGTGCATATCGGCATATCGGGTTAACCAGACCATTCCACCTTTAACGATGGGGGGTGAGGTGTTACCCCCCATTGACAGGGCTCGCAACTTGGGTGTCCTTCTTGACTCCCAGATCAATTTTGAAGACCATATAGGAGCCGTGACCAGGGGGGCTTTTGCTCAGGTTCACCTGGTGCGCCAGTTGTGACCCTACCTGGACTGAGATGCCCTACGCACAGTCACTCATGCGCTCGTGACCTCCCGTTTAGACTACTGCAATGCTCTCTACATGGGGCTGCCCTTGAGGACCACTTGGAGGCTTCAGCTGGTGCAGAATGTGGCCGTGCGAGTTGTGATGGGGGTTTCCTGATACTCCCATGTAACACCTCTACTCCGCGAGCTGCATTGGCTTCCGGTTGCCCTCCAGGTGAGATTCAAGGTGCTGGTGATGACCTATAAAGCCCTAAATGGCTTGGGTCCGGGATATCTGAGGGAACACCTGCTGCCAGCATCAAGTTCCCTTCGTCCAGTGCGCTCCCACAGGGAGGGACTTCTCAGGGTGCTGCCGGTAAAAGACTGCCGGCGGATAACACCCAGGGGGAGGGCCTTCTCAGTGGGTGCTCCTGCCCTCTGGAATCAGCTGCCCATGGAGCTTAGGACTGCCCCCGACCTCCATTCGTTCCGCCGGGACCTGAAGACCTGGCTCTTCGAGCTCTCTGGCCCAGGCTGAGAATTTTAATTTTTAATTTTAATTGGGGTGTTTTACTTTTTCAGGGACTGTTGTAATTTTTTTAATTGTTTTTAACTTTTGTATTTCTTGTTTTAAATACCCTGTAAACCGCCCTGAGTCCTTCGGGAAAGGGCGGTATACAAATCCAATTAAATAAAATTAAATTAAATAAATAAACTGATAGCCAGCCAGGATACCAAGAAATGAGTTAAAAGCCCCGGTGTATCTGAAGGGTGTTGAATTAGGAAAGAGTTGTAGAAAGTATTATGTAGCCCATAACGGCTCAAGGGCTCAGGAGATCTTGCTGAAGTTTGTTTGCTTTTGTGTATTTCCATTTCGCACAAGGAACTCTGTGTATCAAGCAACTTATACATAAAAATTTGGCAGGTTATTTCAAAAGGTTTCAGGACAAATTTATAAAAAGTAATTTCAAAAATTACCAGACTAAGAAGACAGATTCTCTCTCATCCTGGACACACAGTGAAGCGTTCTTCTGTGTAAAACTGTTGACAGAAGCCACACCATAAGGTTAACCACTTTGCAATGTGATTGAAATAAAGAGATCTCACTGCTGTTAGGATATTACACAAAGCAGCTGAAGCCAGATTTTAATTAGATGGACAATATTTCATGTATTGCCTTCATCTTTCTCCCATATGCTTAGAAAGCCACAGGAGGAAGCAGACCAGCATCTCCATTTCTGAACTGAATCTTTTTTTAATTACAAAAACAGCTCTGTATTTCATTTGTTCACATCCTTTTTTCTTCAATCCTTCCTTCCCCTGGATAATGCCTAATCAAAAATTCAGATTTCTTTCAAATCTGTAGGTCAATGTTTATTTTGCTTTGACTGCATCACCAATATAATGATGTCCAGCCATGTAACTTTCCAGTGTTTATTTACTACATTACCCATCAGTACAGCCAGCAAAGAAAACTGACGTTTAGGATGGAAGGGATCCAGGACAGAAAATGCTGCATCTACAAAGGAAGATTCATATGTCCCTTTTTCAAGTTTTCCACATCCAAACCCCAGAAGATCATAGTGCCAGGAGAAAGTTGGATTATTTTTCATGGAGAAAAATGATATTTGAGATTTCTTAGAGCAAAGAATTTTGTTTCCTACACATACTGAAAAATGCTATCAACCCAGTGTTTTAATGTATGCTCCATTGCGGGTTATATAGAATTATTTTGGGGCTTAGTCAGCCAACCAAGATTAAAACAAGCTCTAGCTTTATACTATGTGAATCTAATTGTCAATGTCCACACAGAATAAATACAAACATAGAAATCATATTATTTATTTGTTTTGGATGGCCTTCCCAAGTCTACAAATATTTTGAAGAGCACAATAAATCTGCTAATGTACATATCTTAATTTGCTTTCTTTCTTTCTTTCTTTCTTTCTTTCTTTCCTTTCTTTCCTTTCTTTCTTTCTTTTCTTTCTTTCTTTCTTTCTTTCTTTCTTTCTTTCTTTCTTTCTTTCTTTCTTTCTTTCTTTCTATTGTATTCCTGCCTTCAAGTTATTGTTGACTCTTGACACAATAGCCTGGTCTAGTCCTGGCAAGTTTCTCAGCAATATTTTGGAAGCAGCTTGCCATTGCCTGCTTCCTAGGGCTGAGAATGAATGTCTGGCCCAAAGTCACCCAGAAGGTGGGACTAGAAGTGACAGTTTCCCCATTTTTAGCTTTCTACCTTAACCATTACATCAAACTTCTTTTTTAAAATATATTCAAACAATCTTTATGATTGTTTTTGTTACCCTCCTATTGAGCCAAGATCTATCAAATATGCTATTGTGATATTTGTTAAGCCTTAAATAATTGATAAATTAGATATATGATCAAATTAATTAGTGCTGCTTTAAATAATATATTGGTCTAATGGAAAAGGGAACTATTTTAAACAGTATTCACACCAGTAGATGACTCAATCTAGGTGGCAGATTCCATAAATCAAATACATTCTATGTAATTGGCACCTGTTGCTGCAAGAAAGTTAATACTAATGGAGCAGAAAATCCTGATTTCCGGTCAAAGTTTATCATAATAGGCTTACCCTGTTGGCTATGAGCTGGATCTATGTTTAAACATGCTTGCAGCGGATCGGTCAAATCAATGAGACTTAATAACTAACTAAGTTCAGTAGGTTTTTGTAGGTTTATACTAAGCACAATGCACTACAGCTACTAGTCTTTTGTACATTGACATGAAGGTAAGTAAACATTGACACAAATTCAATGGTGTTTATTCATAAGAGAATGTATCAGTACGAATAGGCTCAACTGACTTGGTTTTAATTTACTACATTTTTCTCCCAGGTAATTGAACCAAATATTTGCTATCACAGTCCAGCAAGACAGAAGACTTTGAGACAATTATTGACTCAATGTGACCCACTAAATTTTATAGCAAAATTTGAAGATGGGATTTTTTAGCACAGTGTAATATTAAGAGCTCATTCTTACATACAGTACATATCTACCCACCATTCCCTTTCAGAGCAAGCAATAGAATGCTGGTTGCAAAAAAGCAAGACATAATAAGCCAATGACATTACGCATGAGAACAAGAAAAGGAGAAGGAAAGACAGCTAAAATTAATTTACACTAACTCCATCTATTATACAAATCTTTTTATCCTTACTTTTATATTTCTTACGACATATCAATTCTTATTTCCATATATCAACATAAAAAATGCTTTCTTATATATAAAGGTAAAGGTTCCCCCGCACATGCGTGCTAGTAATTTCCAACTCTAGGGGACGGTGCTCATCTCCGTTTCAAAGCCGAAGAGCCAGCTCTTGTCTGAGGATGTCTCCGTGGTCATGTGGCCGGCATGACTAGATGCCAAATGCAAATGGGACGCTGTTAGCTTCCCACCGTAGTGGCCCCTATTTTTCTACTTGCATTTTTACGTGCTTTCGAACTGCTAGGTTGGCAGAAGCTGGGACGAGTAACAGGCGCTCACTCTGTTACGCAGCACTCGGGATTCAACCCACCAAACTGCCGACCTTCCGATTGACAAGCTCAGTGTCCTAACCCACTGAGCCACTGCGTCCCTTTCTTATATATATAAACCCTTTTTCTCTGCTTTTGAAAAACATTCATTCCTTTCAGCAGACCGCATACCTTTCTCCTTCTATTTATCCACCTAATACTTTTCCATCTATATCCCCCTCTTTAGGTAACATTCTGCTTCAAGTACACAAATTTCTTTCTATACTTTTTTGACGCATTAAATTTTCAGGCCCATATTCTTGTTACCACGCATAATTTAGTCTCTATAATCCATACTCTACTGCAAATAATACAGGTTTTCAACTAATAATATAAAAAGTACATGGACATTCACATATACATCCAACACACTACAAGAATTCCCAATGCTTTCATCCATAAATATGTTAGACCACCAAGGGAAGAGCAGATTTCAACCTTATTGGCCTTTCACAAAGCTTTAAAACAGCGTTCTTCAAACTTGGCCCTTTTATGACTGGTGGATTTCAACTGAGGAATCCTGGGAGTTGAAGGGCCAAGTTTGAAGACCCCTGCTTTAAAACATGGCAATGTACTGCCTCCTGGAACTCGGAATGTGTTAAAGGGCCTATTACTTTATACTATTAGTTGATTAATCATAAAAGTTGCTGTTTGTACGTATTTATTTTGTGGATGTTTTTATTGTTTTAATAATTTAATTGCTTAAACTGTTTAATAGTTTTAGAATTGTAAGCCGCGCAAGGTCACTTGGTTGAGTTGGGTAGCTTTAGAAAATGCATGAATTAATGAATTAATTAATGAAACATCTGTCAGTGCTGAACCATTTGCTAAACATGCCAGTTATTCTCATGAAAGTATTGCTTTCATCCTATACCTCCTTTACTTCATTCAGCAATCAACCTTCGATATCATAAAATATTCATGACCCGTATTTCAATCATAGATGACAATGTCAATATCTGAAGCTGAGCCCACATAGTGTGAGCTTGTATTATGTAAGCATGCTTGTGGTAAAAGTGGGCTTTTTTCCATTTGGGGCAGCTTAGTCAAAGTATGCTAAACTAACTGGCAATGTCCTTACTATTAATAGGGAATGCTGCTTGGGATATGCATACTCTCTTACTCAGAAACCTTATATGAAAGCCTCACTGCACCACACATATTTTTTTTCTCTGCTTTAAAGAATTCACTATCATCCCTTATGCTTCTGAAGTCACCAATCTATCAAGCATTGGTGATATATCTGGAGAAATTATATATAGCAGCCACTTTCTTGGTCATATTTTTTAAAAGATCAATAAGGTAAAGGTAAAGGTTCCCCCGCACATGTGTGCTAGTCGTTTTCCAACTCTAGGGGCCAGCGGTCATCTCTGTTTCAAAGCCGAAGAGCCAGCGCTTGTCCGAGGACGTCTCCGCGGTCATGTGGCCGGCATGACATTCATTTTTACATGCTTTCGAACTGCTAGGTGGGCAGAAGCTGGGACGAGTAACAGGAGCTCACTCTGTTACGCGGCTCGGGATTTGACCCGCCAAACTGCCGACCTTCTGATCAACAAGCTCAGTGTCCTAACCCACTGAGCCACCGCGTCCCTTAAAAGTTCATTAGTGTGCAGTAAATAGTATTTCACGTGCTTTGACTGGAAGAACTTGCTGTTCTATAGTAAAATGTCATTTATAGCTGCATGTAGGAGAACCCGATGTATAATTCTAAAGCTCAGTACCTTCAGATTTCTCACATTTTAAAAGAATCTTTTTGGAAAGCTCTGTTTTTCAGAAGCATGCTGCCCCCTGTGGACAAGCAGCTGGAGTGGACATGGACTGTAGATATAAGACCCATTATACAATTTCACACTTAAGTAGGATATACTTTTCTAATTGGCTGTTATCCTTTGCCTCCTGCTCCAATAGGGGAAACTCTGAAATGACAGATAAGGTGACAATAATCAGAATTCCCAAAAAGATTAGTTCATACTTCTAGGTGGGCACTATGGGAGAAAAACTGTTTTGTGATTGATTATATCTTATTTTAAGTTCCGCTTTCTTCTTTGACATTCCATAGGATCAGGTAAACTAACATCATCCTAGTTTGAAAGTATGACACTTAGCTTCCTAATGAACCAATTATAGGTTTAAAAAAAACCCAACCACAGATGGTAAAATTCCTGATTCTAATCCCATTTCCCAGAAAGATTCAGCCTCTTAATTACACCAAATAGCCAGTAAGAAACATTGACCAACCTTTCTGGTTCATACATAAGACCATTGTGTGTTTAGTTCTGGTTTAATTAATGAACCAATGTGGCTGAACTGAACACGCTAACTGTGAATCATGGTTTGCAAATCAGTTTTCAAGTTCAAATAACACGTTAAGCCATGAACAAAAAAAAATCAGAGAATAATTTGGGCAAAGTGTGAACTAATTCAGTATCGCTGTTTTGAACACTTAGGAAAAATAACACAATTGAAATGTTTTGATATAAAAATGGCATTTCAGGATGCTTGAACTGAGCACATATTGCAATATTTTGAAAGTACTATTATTTCCCTTTCCTTCCCTCATCCTTTTTTTATATTCCCTCTCTGGGAGTCAGGTGCTATAATAATAAAACAACAGCAGCAACAATAACATAACCGTCATACTTACACCCCAAACACAGAAACACCCCAACATAGCACGCTTCTTTTTCTTTTCCTTTCCTCAACCACCACAAAATTTCTGTTTGCCCTCTGTTTCTCACACTCCATCCATCCATCCATCCATCTCCCTGTATATACACATTATACTTCTCTTTCTCCCTCCTTTATTTGGGGCTGGGGAGATGTGTATAATCTGGCTTTTTGCTCTTCCTGAAGCCACCGACTCATTCACCGTGTGCCGGAGGGTGTATAGAAGACAGAAGGGAAGGGGACTGGGAGGAAAATGCCCAGGCACAAGGGTGATGCCTTTTCTCTGAGGCAGTTACTAGAGAAACTGTTTTAATGAAATTGGGGTCGTGAGGCATCTGGTTTAGCCATGAAGCTATCAGAAATCCATCCTCCTTTAAGCTCTCACAGCAGATACCCCCAGTTTGACATGACTTCCATCTCCAACCTTTGCGGGGGGGGGGCACTTCTTTATTTTCTCTCCATGCTCAGGAAGCCATGTCCACAAACGGTCTGATTTGGGTAGCTCAAAAACATGCCATTTTCTTACCTCTGCCCATTTTTGAAATATTTTATATCATTGCTATTGGCAGACAGAATCCAGAAGAGAAGTTTGCCCGACATGGTCACTGTTGTGTGCCTACAGATAATCCTTGACTTACAACAGTTCATTTAGTGACTGTTTAAAGTTACAACGGCACTGGAAAAAGCGACTTATGACCCTTTTTCACACTTATGACCATTGCAGCATCCCTATGGTCATGTGATCAAAATTCAGATGGTTCATATTTATGACTATTGTTGTGTCCCAAGGTCATGTGATCCCCTTTTGCAACCTTTTAACAAGCAAAATCAATGGGGAAGCCGAATTCACTTAACAATGGCAGTGAGAAAGGTCATGAAATGGGGCAAAACTTACTTAACAAATGTCTCACTTAACAACATAAATTTGGGGCTCAATTGTGGTCGTAAGTCGAGGACTACCTGTATTCATTTGCCTATTCAAACTCTTAAACCATTCTTTCCTATTTCTTTTATAGGAGAGGGATAAACTAGAGCCAAGGTGGTTAATAGTAAAGAGCAAAGAAGACCAGTGTTCTAATTCCTTCAACCACAGAAGTTCACTGGGAGAGGGGAGGGGATGAGAGGAGAGGGGAGGGGAGGGGATGAGAGGAGAGTTACTTCCTCCTATTTTGTGCTAATGCACAAGCACATTTATATCCACCTAATTTCCTAATGTGGAGCCATTTTTTTAAAAAAAATAATAATCTGAATATAATCACTTTTTATCTCTGGCAAGTGGTATGAAGGAAAGAGATTTAAACAAACAGATATGAAGTGAATCTATTTATTTCCCTCAGACAAAACATCATGTTTACCATAAGAGGGAAGCAGAGATCCGTTTTACATAGTTAGCCTTCCATGCCGTTGTTTCCCTGATACAGGTTGCAGTTTGCAGCACTGAAGCGTAGTTGAATCTGTCCGAGTCTAGTCTAACCCAATCTGAGGCTTAGGCAGACAGCTGTCTTAAGCAGTATGCTATATCAAAGAAGGGAAAATACAATCTTTTCCCCCTGCAATATCAACTTATATAATACTCAGATATTTACAGAGAGCTAGTAAGGTATAGTGGCAGGGGTCTTCAAACTTGGCCCTTTTATGACTTGTGGACCAACTCCCAGAATTCCTCAGCCAGCGTGACTGGCTGAGGAATTCTGGGAGTTGAAATCTACAAGTCATAAAAGGGCCAAGTTTGAAGACCCCTAGTTAAAGGTGTGTTGTGACTCAGGGCCAGCCTGTGGTTTCGGCAGCCGGCTCAGATGTGTCGGATGACTCAGATGAGGGGGAGGAGGACCGTGTGGGAGACGAACCGGTTGATGATGGCGTGGAGGCTTGGCAGAGTTCCCAGCCGGGGCCCTCTTCTCAGCTGCGTGAGCCCGATAGTGCGGAAGATGATGACCCACAGCTGGCCCTGTTCAAGGACGCCCGACGCAGGAGGCAGTCGAGCAGGAACAAACAAAGAAAGAATGTGGGACTCCTCGGGAGGAGGCACAGGGAGACCACGCCCTGAGCTCTCTATAAAAGGAGTGTTTGGGGAGGGGCTGGTTGCTGAAAGCAACTTTTCCGCTTGAGAAGACAAGCTCTAGTGTTTTTGTTAACTGCGTAATAAATCTTGGCGGATGCCTTTTAGCCTTGGACGCTCTCCAGTCTCTTCTTTCTAAATAGGGGTTTGCCTTTACAAGGCCAGAAGAGGGCTGGTTCAGAACAAGGTGTTAAATTAGGAATGGGGAAACCGGAATTCTAATGCATCCTTCAGAAACTCAGTGGCTCACTTTGGGCCAGTCTACCACACATGGCTGCTTTTTGTGGGGAAAATGGGAGAAGGGAGTTCTGCCTTGAGATCATGGAAGAAAAGCAAGAGATAAATCTAATAAACATCTTCAATTTGCCCTATTTTGGATTTATATTTAAATTGATGAAACCATAAAAGATGAAACATAAAATTAGAAGCTAATTTCTACTCAGTATAACATGGCAAGTTATACATACCGAGATAATTCCCATTATCTGAAAATACTCCTATGTCTAAGAAATTTCCCCAGAGTTTTTGGTCTACCTCACTTTATGTGTCAATGTGAACCCAAGGTGGATTTCAACAGGTAGCCTCATAAGGGCAAAAACCAAGCCAGCTCATAGCAGTATAGCTCAGCTTCAGTGTGGGCTACCTAAATACAGTGGCTTTTACAAGCTGAAAAACAGCAGAGGGCCATGGCATAGACATCCCATAAAGAGTTGCGATTGTTCAAAAATGATAAAATGTGTATTGTATCACAAGCGTGTAAGTGATGTGTTTGCATTGCAGTGTTGTAATGCCCATCTATTCTTTGCCCTCACAGTAAATATCCATGGGTCATGGCAACACAGTTTCTACATTGAAATGCTTTGCCCTACATAACTTGGAAAGATAGCTTTGAAGATGACAAAACCAGCCTTACCTCCATATATAAACATATTATCTTCATTCAATATGAGGTTATTCCTGCTATAGCCGTACAACTCTAGGATTGTACACATCCACCAACACAGAAAACAGGGTTAATACAAAGCACTCTATCACTCCAATGCATTCTCTGAAATTTTCTTGAGGATTTGAAAGCCCTTC